>NW_021626059.1:0-2672 GCF_004785775.1 Grammomys surdaster
GTTCTGGTTAAAGTCAAATCAGAATAGATGTGTTGTTATCATTTCCTTCTTCCTTCTCCTTTCTCAGCTGTATGATAGGAATTATTTAATCTTCTGTATGGCACGGACATTCTGTGTGTCCATTCTACAGTAATTGTATTTGCACAGAGTCCAAGACTTTATTTTATGAAAAGGTTTTCTGGAACACTAAAGTAAGTTCTTCATTCATGAGTTCTCTCATATCTCTATATCTCACAAAACAGTGGCAGTGTTTCACCAAACGTCCACAAATTCTAAATTAAAATAGATTCTGCTTTCTATCTCTGCATATGTTTACCTGAAAAAAGAAAATTCAATTTACTTCATTCTTTTCAGATTCCCTCTTATTTTTTTATTTCATCTTATACTAATCTTACTAGTAAAGATGTTTAAGGGCTTATTTTGATCTTGTTTACAAGGTTCAATTAACGATATATCTGTAAGTTCCAAATTCACAGAGTAGAACTACCCAGAGTATTGACAACCAAGATTCTTATCTAAGGGTACTTTTTATCCTCAGAGCCTCCTTTCACTCCAATGGCTGACCTTAAACTAAGCCTTGGCTTGAAGAAGTAAGCCTCATACACCACCTTCCAAGGGAAATATGACTTTATATACATGAAGAATCAAAGCTAATGCCCTTTTATCACATGTTTTGCTATTAGAATTTATACTTTCCTCTAGTTCTTTTCAAAGTACTTCTCCATATTTACTCCTTTTTCTGCTTGCCTCTGTATTTTAGTTTTGCTGAATAACTACTGGGAGACACTATTCCCAAGGTACAGGAAATGTGCAGGTGATCGGAAGATGATGAATAAGTGTGAATTAAATTTATTGTATGGAATTATGAAAATATGGAATCAAAATATAGAATAAACTCAATAAGAGAAAAGAAAGATAACGAACATAGAGAATAATAAAATTGAATCCTCATAAGTAACCTTAAAATGCCCAAGATGCAACTCACAGGCCACATGAAGTCCATAAAGAAGGAAGACCAAGTGGGGGTGATTCGGTCCTTCTTAGAAGGAGCAACAAAATACTCAAGGGAGCAAATATGGAGACAAAGCGAGGGACAAAAACTGAAGGAGGGGCCGTCTGAAGACCTTTCCACCTGAGTATCCATCCCATGTGCAGTCACCAAAGGTAGATGCTGATGTGGAAGTCAGGAAGTGCATGCTGATAAGAGCCTGATATGGATGTCTCCTCAGAGGTCTTCAAGAGTCTGACATATTCAGAGGCAGATGCTCACAACTAGCCATTGAAGTGATTATGGGGTTCTCAATGGAGGAGTTAGAGTGAAGACTGAAGGAGCTGAAAGGATTTGTGGCCCCATGAGGAGAGCAACAATACCAACCAACCACAGCTCCCAGGGTCTAAACCACCAGCCTGGGAGCACTTATGGAGGGATCCAGGGCCTTAGCTGAATATATAAGAGTGGAGGGCCCTGCTGGGCACAGGTGGAAGATGAGATCCTTGACCTCATGAAGGCTGGACGCCCCAGGGGGTGGGAGTTTTGAGGGTGGGGAGGTGGGAGTGGGGGGGTAGATAGAGGTTACATCCACAAAGAAGAAGGAGGAGGTGTGAGGGGATTGGGGGTTCCTGGGTGGGTGGGGGATGGGGTAAGGGGACAACATATGAAATGTAAATAAAACATCCAATAAAAAAATTAAAAAAATAAAAAATAAAAAAATAAAAAGAGTATTACAACTCAAAAATTAATTATTGAATTATGCCCCTTACATATCAGATACTACTTTTATGTAATTTTATGTTTGTAATAGAAGTATAACATTTTCCTCCCCTAACACCTGCAAAATAGATTTCCTCTCACATACTCATACACTATCAAGTTCATAGCTTCTGTTTCTTTGACTATAATTTTTACATACACAATCCAACTATGTGTGTATGGTTTTCAAATAGATGTATATGAGTACACACATAGAACCTGAGTGTATTTTGGTTGTTAATGTAAATATGCTTTCCAGGCTGATCTTCCTGTATTGGACAACTAAAAGTGAGCTTATCTCTGAGAGAGGTTAATTCTCCTTCTTCTACCTGTCCTTAGTTATGTATAGTTTATATCTAGGGATGGGAAGCTGCAAAACGTTCTCTTTGTCATTTTAACATGTCCATATTGCCATACACTCAGACTTTATTATGCAGCTATTTCTAAGAAATACTGTTTCACAATCGACTTACTTGTTTTTTTACTCTAACAATCTTTCAGAACCTCTCTACTGTTATGTTCCTGAACCATTGGTACAGTAGAGGTGATACAGTTTTAATCATTGGTACTGCACAAAGAATGGGAAGGTATCCTCAATGATGCCATAGTAGCAATTTTATAAGCATTAATCAACAACTATGTATTGGATTTAAATACCCTGACTGTAGTTATAAAATCATTTTGGTTGGTTTAAACATAGTCAGCTACCAATGGCTTGAAAGGTAACATTGATAAAAAATCTATTTCTGCATTTTCTCTAAACGGGTAAAATTTTTCACTGTATTCTGAATGGTAATATATTAATGAACACTTCCAGGGAAGCTTTACATTGCATGGTAACTTGGGAGTATTTTCATATTGGCCTGTGTATCTAAAATGTTTCAATAAGCAAATGTGTAGATATATTTCTGTCAGCAAATCA
>NW_021626060.1:0-17734 GCF_004785775.1 Grammomys surdaster
TTTATGTTGTTTTTCTTTCCTACTCTTTAATTTTCCTGCTTTGAATTCTTTTAACTTTCTATTGACTCTTATTTTACATCATGCAGCACAAACCCACTCATCTCTTCATCCTTCCATACCTGCCCTCTGCCCTTACAACCTCCCTTCCAAAAAAATTAAAAAAAATTAAAAAACAAAACATAAGAACATCTCCTTATAGAGGCTTTAATGTGTCACAATGTGTCCCACAGTATACATTTTTGTCCACATATCTTTCCTTGCAAATGTCCATTACAATGAGCTGTTGTTCTGATTCTAGTACACTACTAATACTGAATCCTCAGCAGTACTCCTTTCACATATCCTGTTGTTGCCTTGTGTGATAAAGATGCTGCAGTTCTGGACCTTTGTGAAAGGGCTATAGGACCTTTAGAGGTAGTTCATAGATGAGGTAACAGACATTGACACAGACCTTTTATAGGACAGCTTGTGGTCAGGAATGGTGATTCCCCCAGAAGTTCTTTTATTGTTGAGAACTGATTTGGCTATCCTGATTTTTTTGTTTTTCCATATTAAGTTGAGAATTGCCTTTTGCATGTCTGTGAAGAATTGTGTTGGAATTTTGAAGGGGATTGCATTGAATCTGTAGACTGCTTTTGGTAATATGGTTAGTTTCACTATGTTAATCCTGCCAATCCATGAGCATGGGAAATCTTTAGGTCTTCTTTGATTTTTTTTCTCCAAGAATTTGAAGTTCTTGTCATACAGATTCTCTCTTTCTTGGTCAGAGTTACAAACTAGATATTTTATATTTTTGGTTATTGTGAAGGGTGTTGTTTCCCTAATTGCATTCTCAGCTTGTTTATTATTTGTATAAAGGAAAGCTACTGATTTGTTTGAATTTACTAAATTTACCAATTTACTAAAGTTATCCATATTTTTCACCTTGCACAAAGCTCAAGTCCAAGTGGATAAAGGACCTCAACAGAAAACCAGATACACTGAACCTAATAAAACAGAAAGAATATGCAAATAGTGATACTTTGACTGCTTCCTTTCCAGTTTGTATCCTCTTGTTCTTTTTTTGGGGGGGAGGGAGGGATGGGGAAAGGCAAGGGTTTATTTCAAGTTACAGGTTACAGTGCAACAGTGAAGGAAACCAGGACAGGAACTACAGAAGAAACTAAGGTTTCCTCTTCATAGGTGACCCTAGTTTGTGTCAAGTTGACAAAAACTAACCGGCACAGGTCACATTTGCTAAAGTTTCCACACTCTCCCCTAGTTAGTGCCACCACCCAACATGAGTCCAGAAACACATTTCAGATCCAATCCAGGACAGAATGTGAAGTAGAAACTTAAAGGTTCTTTGGAAAGTCAGTTGTGTTGTATGGTGTTTCTCTGGGGCAAACATGTGAAGAAGTGTTTTCCTGAAGTGGACACAGATGAAAGGCTAAGGCAGACTTGAGAAGAAACATTTTTTGCTGAAGCAGACACAAGTGAAAGGATGTTCTTATAAGCAAGTATGTGAAAGGACATGTGACGAAGGATTCCTCACTAAGGACACATGTGGACTGGTCCACCTTACACTGCAGAGTTGAGCTCCATTTTTCAGGACTCCACAGAGAGAAATGTGATGCGCTGCAGTTTCTTGCTGCTTCTGTGAGCTCAGGCTGATTGGCAGAATGGTATCAGTTGAGATAGACTTACATACGGAGGCAAGACCAATGGAGGACGTGTGATGTTTGGAGGGAGTATAAATAGGACTGGATGGACAGTGAAGGATGCTGAGCTTGAGGCTTACTTCTAGAGCTAGCTTGGCTTGCTTATAGAACTAGCTGGGCAATGCTTATTGGTCTCACATCTTCACTCGTCTTCACTTCACTGAGAGAGATGTGACCTAGACACTTCTCCTGGTATCCCTCCTGGTCTCTCCTGCTGACTTGTGGGAGGCTAAGGCCTGGTTGTCTCTGCTAGGTTCCTGCTGATTCCTGTTTTCTATCCCAGCTTTACCATACTGAACTGCTGATGTATCCATGAAGTGTTTACAAGTGGATGGAGCTGCCATTGCTGACCTGTGAACTAAACTGCAGGTTTCCTGACAAAGCACAGGAGATTTGCTCCAAAAGTCATTTCTAAACAGGTCCACTTCCCCCATATCCTTGCTTTTCTGCTACAACTAGTAGGTGGTGGGCTAGAAAGGAGGTTGAAGTGTTTAAGAATCATCATTAAAAATAAGGATTGAAAAAAATTAAAGTTACAAGAATGTCTGTGAGATTCCATCAGCTTCTTGCTTTTAAAGCCTTTGTACTATGGATCATGTTTCTGTTTTATAGGTCAGTAACATTTGAACAGATTTGCTTTCTGTCATTTCCATTAACACTAACCACCAAAGAAGAGAGTTAACTACACAGAGAAAATGATGTGAGGGAGATTTTTACTATCACTGAGAAGTAGGACAAAGTTTCTGATGTTTTGTGAGCGAGCTCCCAACTTATTTCCATGAATGTGATCTGGGAGATAACTAGACCTCTCCAGCATTTAGTCTAGGGGTTAAAAATTCAAATGTCAATTACTACATTGATGCAGACAATATTTACAGTGGCTACTAAACTCAACTCATGACTATCGTGTAGCTTTATTCACCTTCATAGAATTTAGTAATGAATTAATACAATGGCATTTTAATAGGGCATAGTGTTAGCAATAAATATCCATAAAAGACACAAATATTAATGGGCATGATGGTGCATGGCTTTTATACCTACACTCTAGAGGCGGAAGTAGGCAGATATCTTCTGGTTTGTAGCCAGCCTGACCTATATAGCTATTTCTGTTTTTCTTCTTCTTCTCTTTTATATTTTAAATTGGTTTTTGCACAGTCCAATAGTTATTATCTTCATCCTGGTCTTCCCTCCAACAGCTCTTCATCACATTCCTCCTTCCCTGTCTCAAAGAGGATATTCTCATTGCACCTCCACCCCACCCAAGCCAACCAGGCCTCCCCACTCCCTGGGGCCTCAAATCTCTCAAGGATTAGGTGCATTTTCTCTCACTGAGGCCAGACCAGGCAGACCTCTGCTGTGTATGTGTCAAGGGCTTCATACCAGCTAGTGTATGCTGCCTGGTTGTTGACTCAGTTTTTGAGAGAGCTCAGGGCTACAGGTTTGTTGTGACTGCTGGTTTCCTATGGGGTCACCCTCTCCCTCAACATCTTCCAACCTTTCCCTAATTTAACCACAGGGGTCCCAGACCTCAGACCATTGGTTGGATATAATTACCTATATCAGTCTCAGTCAGCTGGTTGTTGGGCCTCATGGAGGACAGCCATGCTAGGCTCCTGTCTGTAAGTACATCATAGAATCAGTAATAGTGTCAGGACTTGGAGCCTCCCCTTGAGATGAGTCCCAATTTGGGCCTATCACTGGATCTCCTTTCCCCAGTCTCTTCTCTACTTTTGTCCCTAAAGTTATTTTAGACAGGAACAATTCTGGGTCAAAGGTTTGGAGTGTGGGGTGGCAACCCCATCCCTCCACTGGATGTCCTGTGTTTCTATTAGAGATGTACCCTATGATTTCCTGCTTCTTGTTGTTGGGTATTTCATCTAAGGTCCCTCCCTTTGAGTCTTGAGAATCTCTTACATCCCAGGTCTCTGATACATTCTAGAGAGTACCCCAACATCCCACTTCCTGAGGTTGCAGGTTTCCATTCTTTCTGCTGGTCCTCAGGGATTCACTTCTATTTTCAACTCAATACCTGATCATGTTCCTCTTTTCCCCTCCCCCTCTCTTGCCTACCCAGGACTTCCTTCCCTCCCCTGCCCCACTGTTTTTCTCCCTTCCAAGTAGGATTGAAGCATTCTTACTTGGGCCCTTCAGCTTGTTAACCTTCTTGAGTTGTGTGGATTGTATCCTGTGTATTCTGTACTTTTTTGGGCTAATATCCACTAATTACTGAGTTCATACCATGTATGTCCTTTTGGTTCTTAGTTACCGCACACTTGTCCTTTTTTTGTTCTCTAATTGCTCTAACTAGAATTTCAAGTACTATATTGAATAGATACGGAGAGAGTGGGGACCCTTGTCTTATATGTGACTTTAGTGGGATGTCTTCTATTTTCTCTCCATTTAATTTGTCATTGGCTATTAGTTTGCTATATATTGCTTTTATTTTGTTTTAGTATGTGCCATGAATTTCTGATCTCTTCAAGCCAGAAAGGAGGGGTATTGTATTTTGTCAAAGGTATTTTAGCATTTAATGAGATGATTATGTGACTTTTTCCCTTAAGTTTGTTACATAGTATATGACATTGATGAATTTTCATATATTGAATCATCCCTGCTTCCCAGACACAGAAATAAAGCCACATACCTATGGATAGTTGATCTTCAACAGAGAAGCCAAAACCATCCAGTGGAAAAAAGAAAACATATTTAAAAATGGTGCTGGTCTAACTGGCAGTCTGTATATAGAAGAATGAAAATAGATCCATTTATAACTGTACACAAACCTCAAGTTCAAGGGGATCAAGGACTTCAACCTAAATCCAGATGTACATAATCTAATAGAAGGTAAAGTGAGAAAGAGCCTCGAATTCATTGGCACAGGCGAAATTTTCTGAGCAGAATAACAATGGCTCAGTCTCTAAGATCAACAATTAATAATTGGGACCTCATGAAGCTGAAAGGCTTATGAAAGGCAAAAGACACAGTTAATAAGACAAATAGGTAATCTATAGATTAGGGGAAATATCTGCATTAACCCTATTTAGATAGAGGGCTAATTTCTATAATATACAAAGAACTCAAGAAGTTAACCTCCCAAAACTGAAATAACTCAATTAAAAAGTGAGGTACAGAGCTAAACACAACTAAAGAATCTCAAATGGCCAAGAACTAAAATGTTCAAGCTCCTTAGTCATCAGAGAAATGCAAATCAAAATGACCCTACAACTCCACCTTACACCAGTCAGAATGACTAAGATCAAAAACTCTGGTGACAGCACATGCTGGCCAGGATGTGGAGAAAGAGGAACACTCCTCTATTGCTGGTGATACAACCATTCTGGAAATCAATCTTGAGATTCCTCAGAAAATTGGAAATAGATCTACCTGGAGATCCAACTATACCACTCCTGGGCATATCTCAAAAGATTCCCCATCATGACAGAAGGGCACATGTCAAAAGATGCTCATAGTGGCCTTATCTGTAAAAGCCAGAAGCTGGAAATAACACAGATGTTCCACAACGGAATAGAGATAGATAATGTAGTTCATTTACACAATGGAATACTATTCAGCTATTAAAAAAGAGGACATCATGAAAGTTGCAGGCAAGTGGATGGAACTAGAAAATACCATCATGAATTAAGAAACCCAGACCCAAAGGACATGCATAGCATGTACTTGCCAGTGAGTGGATATTAGCCGAAAAGTATAGAATACCTAGGCTATTAGCAAAAGACCTTAAGAAGTTTAACAAGCAGGAAGGCCCAAGTGATGAAGCTTCTATCCCACTTAAAAGGGGGAACAAAATAATCAAAAGAGGTAGAGGGAGAGAGAGACCTGGAGAGGGGAGGTAGAGTGGAATAGGGGAACAGGATCAGGTACGAGAGGTGTGGACAGGAGAGGAGCTCAGAGAGTCAGAAGAATGGACAGAAATATGCAGCCTCTGGGGGTGGGTGGTGGGGGGACCCACTAGAAAGTACCAGAGGCCTGGAAGGTGAGAGACATTTAGTACTCAATGGGGATGACCTTAGCCTAAATGCACAACAGTGGGGAGTGGGAACTCAAGAACTCGAAGAGTCTACCTCCAGTAGACAGACAGAGCCTCAAGGGGAGGGACTGGATTACCAAACCATAGTCAAAATTTCTGACCTAGAATTGTTTAAAAGAAAATTCAGGAACAAAAATAGACAAGAGTTTGAAGTTTACAGGCTGGAGTAGAGAAACAGTGACTAGGCACAATCTGATTGGCAGAATAGTGTGACTTTTAACCTGATTGGTCTTTGGGGAATGGGGTGGCAAGGACTTCCCTTGTCTGTGAGTGACAAGGCTTGGTCCATCCTGTGGAATGAGTCTACATGCTCTGGGCCTTCTCCACCCACAGGTGGGTTCCCTTCCCTGTGGTCTGAGGAATGTTAATCAGCCTCTCCCTTCTTCCACTGAATGTTAATCCAGCAGATATCCTCTGACTAAGGAATGTACTCCTCCTGGGATGTGTCCTGGGGCATTTAATTTTTAAGTTTAACTGAAACCTGAGATTCTTTCAATTTTAAGTTTAAACTGACACCTGAAATTTGTACATTCCCCCCTTTGTCTTGTAGCTGATTCCAATATTGGAATCATAAGTCATCATCTTGGTTTATAGCATGTTATTGTTGTCTAAGCATAAGCACTTGTATGGTATCAAAACAATCTTAAATTAAGGTAATAAATTAAGGGGAGTTAGGAGTTAGACCAAGACTCAAACTATATCTTTTCCATTGAATTTTTAACTACCTTCTTCCTCTCCCTGGATGGTCTCCAGTATGTATTTCTCAATTTTCTACACCCTTAGGTAACACAGAAAAAGTAGCTGTCTCTATACATACACACACTGATAGTCCCATTGTTGGCCTCTCTCATCTCGGGAGTGTACATGCACGGGGTTTCTCAAAGGACACTTCTCAACTTTGGGAGTATGCACCCCAAGCCCGACCCTCCAAGGCTGTTTCTGGGACATGATTTAGATTCGAAAGTACCCTGTCCCCAACACTTAGGCAATTTCCACCCCTGTGTCTCTAGGGTGGGGACATCTCAGGAGTCAAGGCCTGCTAGCCAGGCACATGGTGGGTGCCCTACTTCAGTGGACCAAGCCACATTTCCCGTGGCTAAGAATACCCACCAAGTCACCTTGGCAAGGTTGTGTGGGGTGTTGAGGCTCAGCACTGGAGGGAACTCTTGCAGAACAAGAGGTTATCTTGAGCTTGGGGGATTGTTCAGGTGTTTTGCTGCTCTCTAGTTGGCATCAGGTGCAGGTGTTGGTCTGAGTTATGTGAAGTCAGGCAGTGTAGAGAGCCGTGGAAAGCAGAGACATCTCTGGCAATCCGATGCTCTCACAAGTTCTGTAATTTACTGTCTTTGTGTAAGGGGAAAGCACACGAAGTCACAAGCCCTTCCCGAGGCATATAGGATTTTATGGGCAATTAACCAACCAGATATGTACACATCACTCCAGGGGGTATTTAACCAGGGACTTCTCGGGGCTCGGGGCCTTTTCTCCCAGCCGGTTTCCACCAGCCGGCTTTTTCCCAGCGGGTCTTTTCTCTATAACATCGTAATAAAGATCTGCTGAAGAACTTTGGTGTCTGTGTGATCTCACCGGCAAGTCCACGCCACCGACATAAGTGGTGCCACAAACCCGGGAATTCAAAGGTACCCTGCGGAGAAGAGGCCCTCCCATCCGGAGTAAAACTTTAAGGACTGCAGTGGAAGACAGAATCAGCGAGGTATGGTTAATCCTGAATCTTTTCATATTTCCCCTAAATCACAAGCTGCAGTGGAAGCGTTGGCTATCCTAGTGCTGGCTTTAATTTTATTTCTATTGCTGTTATATTGCTTTCACCGGTACGCCTGTTAAAATCTTGCCGCTTGAGCAGGCCTTGCCCCCCCTCTTCTAGCAGAAAGTTGGTCCTGTTCCCTTCCAGCAGTTTTTTCAATCCGGTGCGATTTTTCCAAGGCAAGAGAAACTTGGTTCCGCCTCTCTTTTAGCTGCCTTGAGCCGGAGGGTTTCAGCCAACAGGCAGGGCTTTGATCCTGCCCCCCTGCTGGGCGCTGCTTCAGGCAGTGGTTTTTACGAGCAGACAGGGGCTCCGCATAATTAATTAGCCGAGAGTGAGCTACAGAGCTTTTCCCGGAGAGACAGATTCTTCCTAAGATAACGGAACAGCATGGGGTCCTCACAGTCAGTGGTGATGGGGCTCCAGACTCTCCTGGGACAACACAAACTAAAAGTTTCTGCTCATGCATTGGAAAACTTTGTCAAAGAGATAGACAGAGTTGCTCCTTGGTACGCTCGCACAGGAACACTGATGCTCGCCTCCTGGGACAGTCTGGAGCAGGATCTAATTCAAGAACAGCAAAATGGGAAGTTGAGGCCAGGCACACGCCCATTGTGGAAATTGATACAGGATCGAAAATGTAGCTCAGCTATTGTAGCGAGTCAGGAGATACTGAAAGAGATTCTGGATAGAAACTTACCAGTAACTGGATCTGGGAGAGCACTCACAAGCTCAAATGGAAGCTTGGGTAGACTGTCTACAGAAATTCCCCAGACGTTAGATCTGAGGGAGGGAAGTAGAGGCTGAAAGAGTCTCTGGGAGAGTTCTTTTACGAAGAAAAAGCCTCTATATCCAGTAGAGGAATTGCAAAATCTTTAATTATATGAATATGAATCGGGGAGGTCTGGCTCTTCCAAGCAGGAACCAGAGAGAGATGGAAAAATAGTCCGTTATGAGGCGGAAGGAGATGAAGAAGTAGTCCTCTTTGAGCCGGAAGGATTCCATTCACGTGGGCAGCTGCAGCCGCAGAGTAGAGAACAAAGGGAGGCGGGGATTAGAAAGCGCACGCTTACAGCTCCCCCGCCCCCCTGGAATTCCCAGGCAGCACTCCCTGCTGCAATTTTGACTGCACCGCTGCCTTATGCAGACAAGCACGGTGCAACTACCTTCCTTTCAGAGGAAGATAAGAAGAAAATGTTTCAAGCTTTTCCAGTGTTTGAAGCTCCAGAAGGAGGTCGTATTCACGCACCAGTAGAATATACTGCAATTAAAGAACTTGCTGAATCAGTTCAGAAGTATGGGGTTGATGCAAATTTTACAATTATGCAATTAGAGAGACTAGCCACTATGGCAATGACCCCAAGTGATTGGCAGAATACAGTGAAAGCTGCCCTCCCTAACATGGGACAATATATGGAGTGGAAGGCCCTGTGGCATGACTCCTGTCAGACACAGGCAAAAGCCAATGCTAACACAGAAGGCAATCAGAGACAATGGACATTTGATCTGCTAACAGGAGAGGGGCAATATGTTAATGATCAGACAAATTACGACTGGGGAGCCTATGCCCAGATCTCTGCTGCCGCTATTAAGGCATGGAAAGCCCTTCCAAAAAAGGGAGAAGTAGGTGGACACCTAACAAAGATATTACAAAACCCCCAGGAGTCATTCTCAGAGTTTGTTGCTAGGATGACAGAAGCTGCAGGCAGGATTTTTGGAGACCCAGAGAAAGTCAAACCACTAATAGAACAGTTAGTATATGAAAATGCTTTACCAGAATGCCAGGCAGTAATTACCCCTAGAAGAAACAAAGGGTTAACGGATTGGATTAAAGTTTGCAGGGGAATTGGAGGCCCACTGACTAACGCTGGACTTGCTGCAGCTATCTTACAGAGCCAAAGCAGCTCAAATCCTGATAGCCATAAAATATGTTATAACTGTGGCAAATTGGGTCATTTTAAACGAGAGTGCCATGCTGCCACGCAGAAAAGACGGGGACTTTGCAATAAATGCAAGAGAGGTTATCACCGGGCTAATGAGTGTCGCTCAGTCAAAGATATTCATGGAAGGCTTATTCAACATGATCCCCCACTATTAGAAAGAGAAGAAAACAATCAAAAAAACGGAATTCTGGGCCCAAAATCCCAGGGCCCCAAAAAGATATGGGATACAAGCCTGCAGCTGGGAGACACCTCTAACTACAGAATGACAAAGGGATCTGCAGGGTTAGACCTCCGCGCCAAATCCCAATACTTACTAATGCCACATGAGGGCGCACAGCTTGTTGCAGTTAACTTCAAAGGTCCCCTGCCTGAGAATAGTGTTGGCCTTATTCTAGGCTGCTCTTCTCTAACATTAAAAGGACTTGTGGTTCATCCTGGTGTAGTAGACCAAGATTATACAGGAGAACTTCAGGTTCTCTGTTCTTGTCCACAAGGCATATTTTCTATTTCCCCTGGAGATAGAATTGCTCAATTGGTTATTCTTCCAAGTTTACATAATTACTTCCCATCCACCGGGGTACCCAGAGATACCAATGGACTCGGTTCTTCAGGAACTGATTTTGCTCACCTGGTAGTTGATCTTAAAACTAGACCTACTTTACAATTAACAATAGAAGGGAAGAATTTTACAGGAATTCTAGATACAGGAGCTGATAAAAGTATTATTTCCTCTAATTGGTGGCCTAAGGCATGGCTAGTTACACAATCCTCCCACTCCTTACAGGGGTTGGGGTATGAGGCCAGTCCTGCAACCAGTTCACGTTCCTTAAATTGGCAAACACCGGAGGGTCAGACAGGAAGTTTTACACCCTATGTGCTTCCTCTCCCTGTTAACCTCTGGGGAAGAGACATTTTACAAGACTTAGGACTGACTCTAACTAATGAGTATTCACAACAAGCCATGGAAATTATGAAAAAGATGGGATATAAGGAAGGAAAAGGCAGACGAGAACAAGGAAGATTAAGCCCAATATCACAAGAAAGTAATACAGGAAGACAAGGTCTGGGTTTTCACTAGTTGCCATTGAGGGTTCATTGCCCATACCCTGGCTTACAGAGGAGGCCGTATGGGTACCTCAGTGGCCATTATCCTCTGAGAAATTAGAGGCCGCTACTAAATTAATTGAAGAACAAGTTAAAAATGGTCATTTAGAACCTTCTACTTCTCCTTGGAATATACCTATTTTTGTTATAAAAAAGAAATCAGGAAAATGGAGACTTCTCCATGATTTAAGAGCAATTAATGCACAGATGCAATTGTTTGGCTCAGTCCAAAGAGGTTTACCCTTGCTTTCTGCCTTACCCAGACAGTGGAGGATAATAATTATAGATATTAAAGACTGCTTCTTCTCCATTCCCCTACACCCACAAGACAGACAAAGATTTGCATTTACATTACCTGCTATTAATCACCTTGAGCCTGATAAGAGATATCAGTGGAAAGTTTTGCCTCAAGGTATGGCCAATAGTCCTACTATGTGCCAGCTATATGTACAAATGGCCCTTGAACCCGTTAAGAAACAATTTCCTACTCTACTTTGGATTCATTTTATGGATGATATTTTAATATGCCACAAGGAGTTGGCCATTTTACAGAGATCATATCCCTTATTAATTGCTGCATTAGAACAACGAGGTCTACATATTGCCACAGAGAAGGTTCAACTTTCAGAAGTTGGTTCCTTTTTAGGGACAGTTATTTATCCTGAGAAAATAGTTCCTCAAAAACTAGAAATTCGCAGAGATCATTTGCACACCTTAAATGATTTTCAAAAATTATTAGGTGATATAAATTTGTTGAGACCATTCTTGAAAATTCCTTCTGCTGAATTGAAACCTTTGTTTGATATCTTAGAAGGAGATTCTCATATTTCCTCACCAAGAGCACTAACACCGGCTGCAAACCATGCCCTGCGATTGGTGGAGGATGCCCTACAAGAAGCTCAGCTAAAGCATATTGATGAGACCAAAACCTTTAATTTGTGTGTCTTTAAAACCAGGAATTTACCAACTGCTGTGTTATGGCAGTATGGGCCCTTATTATGGATCCATCCCAATGCATCTCCTGCAAAAATTATTGAATGGTACCCAGATGCAGTCGCTCAGCTTGCCCTTCGATGATTAAAAGCAGCTGTCACTCATTTTGGAAGAGAGCCTAAAGTTTTAATAGTGCCTTATACTACACATCAGGTTCAAATATTAACTGCTACCTCTGATGTTTGGGCGGTGTTAGTTACTTCCTTTAATGGCCAAATAGACAATCACTACCCTAAACATCCTATTTTACAATTTGCCTTAACTCAAGCCATTGTATTTCCACATATCATATCTCAAGAACCACTCCCAGATGGGGTAGTGTTATATACAGATGGGTCTAAAACAGGAATAGGTGCCTATGTGGTTGATAATAAAGTCACTACCAAACAATACCATGAAACTTCACCTCAAATTGTAGAATGCTTGGTGGTACTGAAAGTCTTAAAAACATTTCCAGGCCCCTTAAATATTGTATCTGATTCTCTTTATGTGGTAAATGCAGTTAAAGTCTTGGAAGTTGCTGGATTAATTAAACCATCTAGCAAGCTTGCAGAAGTTTTTCAAGAGATTCAATCTATCCTGGTTAATAGGAGACATCCTGTCTTTATTACACATATTAGGGCTCACTCAGGTCTACCAGGTCCAATGTCTCATGGAAATGACCTGGCAGATCGAGCCACAAAGTTGATTTCTATTGCCTTATCCTCAAAATTAGACTCAGCCAAGGATTTTCACAAAAAATTTCATGTGACAGCAGAGACATTACGTCGTCGGTTTGATATATATAGAAAGGAAGCTAGAGATATAGTTACTCAATGTCAGAATTGCTGTCAATTTTTACCAGTGCCTCATGTGGGAATTAATCCACGAGGAATTCGACCATTACAGATTTGGCAAATGGATGTTACTCATGTCCCATCTTTTGGGAGACTTCAATATTTTCATGTTTCCATTGACACCTGTTCTGGAATCATTTTTGCCTCCCCGTTATCGGGAGAAGAGGCAGCACATGTTATCCAGCATTGCCTTGAGGCCTGGAGTGCCTGGGGAAAGCCTAAAATTCTCAAAACCGATAATGGACCAGCATATACTTCTCAGAAGTTTGGACAATTTTGTCGCCAAATGGAGGTGATCCACCTGACAGGTCTACCGTACAATCCTCAAGGACAAGGCATTATAGAACGGGCTCATCGTACTCTTAAATCTTATTTTTTAAAACAAAAAGGGGGAGTCGAGGAGGCTCTACCCTCAGTGCCACGAGTCACTGTCTCTATAGCACTCTTTACCCTCAATTTTTTGAATTTGGACAGTCAGGGCCATTCGGCTGCTGACCGTCATTGTTTAGAGCCTGATAGGCCAAAGGAGATGGTCAAGTGGAAGGACATCCTGACCGGACAATGGAATGGCCCGGATCCTATATTAATAAGATCCAGGGGAGCTGTCTGTGTTTTTCCACAGGAAGAAGACAATCCATTCTGGCTACCAGAGCGACTGACGCGAAGGCTCATGACAACTGAAGATGACACTCCGAAGAATTCATCTGCAGATGCTTCCAGTCCTAATTTGGATTCTCCAAAATTGGGTTCCTAGTATATGGGGAGAACAACGATGGGCTATATTATCTGCTTTTCCTAAACCTATACCTGTTAGACATGATGCCATGGTGTTTCAAGATTTCTTACAACTAATAGAACCATGGGGCTGCCTTATCTTCCCTATGATAAAACGCAGGCCCCCCTGGGAGAAAATCGTTCCTTGCCTGAACAGGGTTCTCTCTGTTTTCAGATTACTGAGACAGGAAACTGTATAACTCTCTCGAAGAGAAACTTGGGGTGGTTTTATGAAAAGAGAAGCTGGGTTAAACTAACAACTAAAAGGAATGATAATGAAAAGGACAATAGTTATGTCAAAGAGTTCTCACAGTCCTTTTTGCAACCAGCCATTTGGATAGATGGAACATTTTTATCACCCAAACTTATTGATGGAGAGCATCCTCGTCAACCTAAGGTCTCTCCTTTTTGTAGTCTAGAAGATGAGGGAGCTGTTCTGCCTTGGTCTGATTGTCAATCCAGAGTAACATGATGGGCAGATACCAATGAAACCTTTTCCTTTTCACCCAATATGTTGGGAGATCCTGGAGCTGACGCGGTAATGAGAAAGGGTCCTTTTCTACAGAGCGTTAGTATGAATCCTTTTCACAAATGGCTACTCTGTGGAGTTAATGGCAGTTGTACCGACCTCAACTCACTAGCCTTTCTCCAGGGCGGAGCGACAGGAAGAACATCCTTTACAGGAGTTATTAATGGAACTATGGTGAAACAGAGTGCAGATCCGATCCCTCAGTTGACAAATCCTATTCAGTTAATTACTGGAGTTAACAGGATTATTGTAAATCAAACAGTATTTTCACCTACACCAGTGTGTGTTTTTCCACCTTTCTTGTTTATTCTTTCCAATTCCTCATTTGAAAAATGAACTAATGATTCATGCATGATGTCTCAGTGTTGGGCTGTTGGACAAGCTAAACGTGCCATGGTTGCCAGAGTGCCACGATGGGTTCCTGTTCCTGTTGAGACATCCTCTACTCTGTCATTCTTCAGACAAAAAAGAGACTTTGGCATAACTGCAGCCATAATAACAGCGATATCAGTCACTGCCATTGCAGCTACAGCTGCTGGGATTGCTATGACAACCAAAGTCCAAACAGCAGCAGCCTTAAATCAGCTGTCCGCTACAGTGACAGAGGCAGCCAACTTCCATACTTCTGCTAATGCTGAATTGAAAGGCGGATTGATGATTGTTAATCAGCACCTAGACTTGGTAGAAGAAAGGATAGATATCCTCTTTCAATTGGCACAATTGGGATGTGAAAGAAGTCTGGGAGCAATCTGTATTACTAGTGTTCAATATGAAAACTTTACTCGAGCAGCTAATTTGTCCAGACAATTGTCTCATTACCTAGCAGGAGAATGGTCAGAGGATTTGACGAACTTCTCGAAAAGTTGCGAGCAGCAGTGGCAGCCATCAACTCAATGCGTGTGGACGTTTCGCTGACTGAAGGACTCTCCACCTGGATCTCTTCAGCTTTCTCTTTCTTTGAGGAGTGGGTGGGAGTAGGCATGTTTGGTACAACCCTGTGTTGTGGATTAGTGTTCATACTCTGGTTGGTTTGCAAGCTCAGAGCTCAACAGAAACGTGACAAAGTCGTGATTACCCAAGCACTTGCAGCCTTAGAACAAGGTTCATCTCCCGAAATCTGGCTGTCTATGTTAAAGAAATAGCCAGCAAACAGATCCTCAGCTACTGCACCCCAAGGGCTCAGCCCATTACACTGGGTCAGTGAGGAGTTTTAGTCTGACTGGTCCTTGTCTGTGTAGCTCTGGTACCTGAATTTTGAGACAAACAGCCCTTGCACCCCTAGGAGGTGACTCCATTGCACAGTGTTTGCATCTCTATCGGTTTCCCCTAGCCTTTGCACCCAGAGGACTCACTTCCATTGCACCTGGTAAGGTGGGGGAGACTGTATCAAACTATTAGTCCTTGATCAGTTATTCCCCCATAATGGAATTTGCTTGATCGGGCTTGAGTTTGAGTTTTGATTGGTACCGTGCCAGACAGACCAAGGACAGCTCTATCTTTTCGTCTCCAGGCCAGCTGCCATTGGTCCCAACGACGGGAATAGGTTAATGCCATATGCCAGAGGCACACCACGTGCTGTGAGTTTACCCCATGACGGGCATTACGAGTGGCCACAACCTGGGGCGCACATTCAATGAATGCCAGGTGTGGGTGCAACCCTCGTAGCCTAAGACAGGGAGCTCACCATTCTTTGGTGCTGGCTATGGAAAAATGTCAACTAGCCTAAGACACGGGAAATGGCCAGTGTCTGTGATTCTCATTTAAAACAAAAAGGGGGAGATGTAGAAAGCCGTGGAAAGCAGAGACATCTCTGGCAATCCGATGCTCTCACAAGTTCTGTAATTTACTGTCTTTGTGTAAGGGGAAAGCACGCGAAGTCACAAGCCCTTCCCGAGGCATATAGGATTTTATGGGCAATTAACCAACCAGATATGTACACATCACTCCAGGGGGTATTTAACCAGGGACTTCTCGGGGCTCGGGGCCTTTTCTCCCAGCCGGTTTCCACCAG
Organism: Grammomys surdaster; assembly: GCF_004785775.1. Lineage (NCBI taxonomy): Eukaryota > Metazoa > Chordata > Mammalia > Rodentia > Muridae > Grammomys > Grammomys surdaster. The sequence goes on from NW_021626060.1 coordinate 15,707, forward strand.
CCGGCTTTTTCCCAGCGGGTCTTTTCTCTATAACATCGTAATAAAGATCTGCTGAAGAACTTTGGTGTCTGTGTGATCTCGCCAGCGAGTCCACGCCACCAACAAGGCAGTTACTCTATCTACTTCAGTGGAGGTCAGGATGATCAACAGCAACAGGAACAGCCTCTTTTACTTTGTTTACTCCTGTGGAACCTCTGGGGTATCTGCTTTATACAGATCACTAAGTGCAGACCACAGTTTTTGGTGTCTGATCTGGAAAGCTTATACTTTAGCCATAACATCTTTGTTAGCTTGAAACGTCATTTCTGGGAGGGGGATGGGGAGTCAAGAGCTGGGGTTGAGGGAGTGGGGGTCTCACAAAAGAGGGGTGTTCTGGCCTCAGATCAGGGATAGGACAAGGGACACCACCCAGCCAGCTCCAGTTTCCCAGGGCAATTTAGTTAAGGTCTCTTTTTAGGGTTCTGTTCATTCTTTCTACCTGCCCTGAGCTCTGGGGACAGTACGAACAATGGAGCTTCCAATTAGTCCCCAATATCTCTGACAATCCCTGACTTGCCTTAGAAATAAAAGCAAGACCATTATCTGATCCAATTACCTCGGACACTGGAAACCTCGGGAAGATTTCTCTTAATAACTTCTTGGTTATCACAGTAGCCGTTCCCTGCTTGGTGGGGAAAGCCCCAACCCATCTAGAGATAGTATCTATAAATACTAGAAGGTATCTACATTTTCTTGGCTTAACTTCTGCAAAATTGGCCTCTCAATACACTCTAGGCTGTTCTCCCCTAGGTATTTTGTTGTTGTTGTTGTTGTTGTTTACTCTTGGCCTCGTAAGCATTTGCTTGCTGTTGTACCTTACACTGTTCTATTATCTCTCTGGCCCAAAACCTGAGCTCTATTATACACCTTAGATCCCTTGACTGCTTGGATGTGCTTATGTCTCAAGAGTCCATCTGTACATTTAGCCTAGTAAGTCTTTTGTTTGTTTTCTGGGGAGTATAGTTCTCCCTTCCTGTGTGAACCATTGACCTTTTTTTTTTTATAGGTAATAGTTGGTAGAGAGGCTAGCAACCTGGGTCCTTTCTTCTTCTGTGTGTTTTAAGTGAGGCCATTCCTTAATCTAGTCCCAATCCCTAGTGGGTGTCTCTTGTAGACCCATAACCAGGATAGGCTCCTGCATAGCCACTTCTTGAGCCACTTGATCTGTCTCACGCCACTGAGTCTCTTTCCTTCTGGTGTCCTGGGCAACAAATACTCACAGTTGCTGAGTTCATCAGGGTATCCAAGAGATCTAATATTTCTTCTGATATGAGTAGTCCTCTCTCTAGGTATATAGCCCTGTGGACATGGGCTGTGACAAAGGCACACCTGCTGTCTGTGTAGATGTTAATTTTCTTACCAACCCCAAGTTCCAAGGCTGTTTTCTGTGCTGACAAGCCCAGGGGTGGGGAGTAGAAGTTCAGTCCATATGACATTTGTGCCGTCCACTACAGCAGCACCAGCTTGTCTCTGACCAGCATGGAGAAAACTGCCACCGTCTGAAAAGCAGGTTGTCTCGGCCCCCAGCAGGGGTCAGTAGGAGAAGCCTTTTCTCTATCTTGTGTGTTCTTCTTTTGGGCCAGTTACAGCCCGTCTGGCAGGAAGTGTATCTGGGCCTCCATCCTGGGGAGTAACTCTCAACCCAACAGAGGGTAGGGACAGTCTGGGATGACATAAATGAATGGGATACCCAGCCCATCTCTTGATTGACCATTTTTTGGGTAGTCTATGAATACATTTTGGTATCAGTGCTCCTTGGAACCAAGACCTTGTTTTGAAACAATGCCATTGGCTTGGAGGAGGACTGAGTGTTGAGTCCCTGTGTCCACCAAGAGTTGGGTGGGTCCAAGCCCCGTCTACCCCAATCGCTTTCTTCACTCAGAGCTAATATCTTTGTCATTTGGGGGTGTTTTTCTCAAGACCCGGGATTTCCTGACTCTGGCTTCCATTTGTTAGGCCCTCTCGGGCTCAGCAGTTGGCTCCTTTACT
>NW_021626061.1:0-7009 GCF_004785775.1 Grammomys surdaster
TTTATGTTGTTTTTCTTTCCTACTCTTTAATTTTCCTGCTTTGAATTATTTTAACTTTCTATTGACTCTTATTTTACATCATGCAGCACAAACCCACTCATCTCTTCATCCTTCCATACCTGCCCTCTGCCCTTACAACCTCCCTTCCAAAAAAATTAAAAAAAATTAAAAAACAAAACATAAGAACATCTCCTTATAGAGGCTTTAATGTGTCACAATGTGTCCCACAGTATACATTTTTGTCCACATATCTTTCCTTGCAAATGTCCATTACAATGAGCTGTTGTTCTGATTCTAGTACACTACTAATACTGAATCCCCAGCAGTACTCCTTTCACATATCCTGTTGTTGCCTTGTGTGATAAAGATGCTGCAGTTCTGGACCTTTGTGAAAGGGCTATAGGACCTTTAGAGGTAGTTCATAGATGAGGTAACAGACATTGACACAGACCTTTTATAGGACAGCTTGTGGTCAGGAATGGTGATTCCCCCAGAAGTTCTTTTATTGTTGAGAACTGATTTGGCTATCCTGAATTTTTTGTTTTTCCATATTAAGTTGAGAATTGCCTTTTGCATGTCTGTGAAGAATTGTGTTGGAATTTTGAAGGGGATTGCATTGAATCTGTAGACTGCTTTTGGTAATATGGTTAGTTTCACTATGTTAATCCTGCCAATCCATGAGCATGGGAAATCTTTAGGTCTTCTTTGATTTTTTTTCTCCAAGAATTTGAAGTTCTTGTCATACAGATTCTCTCTTTCTTGGTCAGAGTTACAAACTAGATATTTTATATTTTTGGTTATTGTGAAGGGTGTTGTTTCCCTAATTGCATTCTCAGCTTGTTTATTATTTGTATAAAGGAAAGCTACTGATTTGTTTGAATTTACTAAATTTACCAATTTACTAAAGTTATCCATATTTTTTACCTTGCACAAAGCTCAAGTCCAAGTGGATAAAGGACCTCAACAGAAAACCAGATACACTGAACCTAATAAAAGAGAAAGAATATGCAAATAGTGATACTTTGCTTCCTTTCCAGTTTGTATCCTCTTGTTCTTTTTTGAGGGGGAGAGAGAGGGATGGGGAGAGGCAAGGGTTTATTTCAAGTTACAGGTTACAGTGCAACAGTGAAGGAAACCAGGACAGGGAATACAAAAGAAACTAAGGTTTCCTCTTCATAGGTGACCCTAGTTTGTGTCAAGTTTACAAAAACTAACCGGCACAGGTCACATTTGCTAAAGTTTCCACACTCTCCCCTAGTTAGTGCCACCACCCAACATGAGTCCAGAAACACATTTCAGATCCAATCCAGGACAGAATGTGAAGTAGAAACTTAAAGGTTCTTTGGAAAGTCAGTTGTGTTGTATGGTGTTTCTCTGGGGCAAACATGTGAAGAAGTGTTTTCCTGAAGTGGACACAGATGAAAGGCTAAGGCAGGCTTGAGAAGAAACATTTTTTGCTGAAGCAGACACAAGTGAAAGGATGTTCTTATAAGCAAGTATGTGAAAGGACATGTGACGAAGGATTCCTCACTAAGGACACATGTGGACTGGTCCACCTTACACTGCAGAGTTGAGCTCCATTTTTCAGGACTCCACAGAGAGAAATGTGATGCGCTGCAGTTTCTTGCTGCTTCTGTGAGCTCAGGCTGATTGGCAGAATGGTATCAGTTGAGATAGACTTACATACGGAGGCAAGACCAATGGAGGACGTGTGATGTTTGGAGGGAGTATAAATAGGACTGGACGGACAGTGAAGGATGCTGAGCTTGAGGCTTACTTCTAGAGCTAGCTTGGCTTGCTTATAGAACTAGCTGGGCAATGCTTATTGGTCTCACATCTTCATTCGTCTTCACTTCACTGAGAGAGATGTGACCTAGACACTTCTCCTGGTATCCCTCCTGGTCTCTCCTGCTGACTTGTGGGAGGCTAAGGCCTGGTTGTCTCTGCTAGGTTCCTGCTACTTCCTGTTTTCTATCCCAGCTTTACCATACTGAACTGCTGATGTATCCATGAAGTGGTTACAAGTGGATGGAGCTGCCATTGCTGACCTGTGAACTAAACTGCAGGTTTCCTGACAAAGCACAGGAGATTTGCTCCAAAAGTCATTTCTAAACAGGTCCACTTCCCCCATATCCTTGCTTTTCTGCTACAACTAGTAGGTGGTGGGCTAGAAAGGAGGTTGAAGTGTTTAAGAATCATCATTAAAAATAAGGATTGAAAAAAATTAAAGTTACAAGAATGTCTGTGAGATTCCATCAGCTTCTTGCTTTTAAGGCCTTTGTACTATGGATCATGTTTCTGTTTTATAGGTCAGTAACATTTGAACAGATTTGCTTTCTGTCATTTCCATTAACACTAACCACCAAAGAAGAGAGTTAACTACACAGAGAAAATGATGTGAGGGAGATTTTTACTATCACTGAGAAGTAGGACAAAGTTTCTGATGTTTTGTGAGCGAGCTCCCAACTTATTTCCATGAATGTGATCTGGGAGATAACTAGACCTCTCCAGCATTTAGTCTAGGGGTTAAAAATTCAAATGTCAATTACTACATTGATGCAGACAATATTTACAGTGGCTACTAAACTCAACTCATGACTATCGTGTAGCTTTATTCACCTTCATAGAATTTAGTAATGAATTAATACAATGGCATTTTAATAGGGCATAGTGTTAGCAATAAATATCCATAAAAGACACAAATATTAATGGGCATGATGGTGCATGGCTTTTATACCTACACTCTAGAGGCGGAAGTAGGCAGATATCTTCTGGTTTGTAGCCAGCCTGACCTATATAGCTATTTCTGTCTTTCTTCTTCTTCTCTTTTATATTTTAAATCGTTTTTTTCACAGTCCAATAGTTATTATATTCATCCTGGTCTTCCCTCCAACAGTTCTTCATCACATTCCTCCTTCCCTGTCTCAAAGAGGATATTCTCATTGTACCTCCACCCCACCCAAGCCAACCAGGCCTCCCCACTCCCTGGGGCCTCAAATCTCTCAAGGATTAGGTGCCTTTTTTCTCACTGAGGCCAGACCAGGCAGACCTCTGCTGTGTATGTGTCAAGGGCTTCATACCAGCTAGTGTATGCTGCCTGGTTGTTGACTCAGTTTTTGAGAGAGCTCAGGGCTACAGGTTTGTTGTGACTGCTGGTTTCCTATGGGGTCACCCTCTCCCTCAACATCTTCCAACCTTTCCCTAATTTAACCACAGGGGTCCCAGACCTCAGACCATTGGTTGGATATAATTACCTATATCAGTCTCAGTCAGCTGGTTGTTGGGCCTCATGGAGGACAGCCATGGTAGGCTCCTGTCTGTAAGTACATCATAGAATCAGTAATAGTGTCAGGACTTGGAGCCTCCCCTTGAGATGAGTCCCAATTTGGGCCTATCACTGGATCTCCTTTCCCCAGTCTCTTCTCTACTTTTGTCCCTAAAGTTATTTTAGACAGGAACAATTCTGGGTCAAAGGTTTGGAGTGTGGGGTGGCAACCCCATCCCTCCACTGGATGTCCTGTGTTTCTATTAGAGATGTACCCTATGATTTCCTGCTTCTTGTTGTTGGGTATTTCATCTAAGGTCCCTCCCTTTGAGTCTTGAGAATCTCTTACATCCCAGGTCTCTGATACATTCTAGAGAGTACCCCAACATCCCACTTCCTGAGGTTGCAGGTTTCCATTCTTTCTGCTGGTCCTCAGGGATTCACTTCTATTTTCAACTCAATACCTGATCATGTTCCTCTTTTCCCCTCCCCCTCTCTTGCCTACCCAGGACTTCCTTCCCTCCCCTGCCCCACTGTTTTTCTCCCTTCCAAGTAGGATTGAAGCATTCTTACTTGGGCCCTTCAGCTTGTTAACCTTCTTGAGTTGTGTGGATTGTATCCTGTGTATTCTGTACTTTTTTGGGCTAATATCCACTAATTACTGAGTTCATACCATGTATGTCCTTTTGGTTCTTAGTTACCGCACACTTGTCCTTTTTTTGTTCTCTAATTGCTCTAACTAGAATTTCAAGTACTATATTGAATAGATACGGAGAGAGTGGGGACCCTTGTCTTATATGTGACTTTAGTGGGATGTCTTCTATTTTCTCTCCATTTAATTTGTCATTGGCTATTAGTTTGCTATATATTGCTTTTATTTTGTTTTAGTATGTGCCATGAATTTCTGATCTCTTCAAGCCAGAAAGGAGGGGTATTGTATTTTGTCAAAGGTATTTTAGCATTTAATGAGATGATTATGTGACTTTTTCCCTTAAGTTTGTTACATAGTATATGACATTGATGAATTTTCATATATTGAATCATCCCTGCTTCCCAGACACAGAAATAAAGCCACATACCTATGGATAGTTGATCTTCAACAGAGAAGCCAAAACCATCCAGTGGAAAAAAGAAAACATATTTAAAAATGGTGCTGGTCTAACTGGCAGTCTGTATATAGAAGAATGAAAATAGATCCATTTATAACTGTACACAAACCTCAAGTTCAAGGGGATCAAGGACTTCAACCTAAATCCAGATGTACATAATCTAATAGAAGGTAAAGTGAGAAAGAGCCTCGAATTCATTGGCACAGGCGAAATTTTCTGAGCAGAATAACAATGGCTCAGTCTCTAAGATCAACAATTAATAATTGGGACCTCATGAAGCTGAAAGGCTTATGAAAGGCAAAAGACACAGTTAATAAGACAAATAGGTAATCTATAGATTAGGGGAAATATCTGCATTAACCCTATTTAGATAGAGGGCTAATTTCTATAATATACAAAGAACTCAAGAAGTTAACCTCCCAAAACTGAAATAACTCAATTAAAAAGTGAGGTACAGAGCTAAACACAACTAAAGAATCTCAAATGGCCAAGAACTAAAATGTTCAAGCTCCTTAGTCATCAGAGAAATGCAAATCAAAATGACCCTACAACTCCACCTTACACCAGTCAGAATGACTAAGATCAAAAACTCTGGTGACAGCACATGCTGGCCAGGATGTGGAGAAAGAGGAACACTCCTCTATTGCTGGTGATACAACCATTCTGGAAATCAATCTTGAGATTCCTCAGAAAATTGGAAATAGATCTACCTGGAGATCCAACTATACCACTCCTGGGCATATCTCAAAAGATTCCCCATCATGACAGAAGGGCACATGTCAAAAGATGCTCATAGTGGCCTTATCTGTAAAAGCCAGAAGCTGGAAATAACACAGATGTTCCACAACGGAATAGAGATAGATAATGTAGTTCATTTACACAATGGAATACTATTCAGCTATTAAAAAAGAGGACATCATGAAAGTTGCAGGCAAGTGGATGGAACTAGAAAATACCATCATGAATTAAGAAACCCAGACCCAAAGGACATGCATAGCATGTACTTGCCAGTGAGTGGATATTAGCCGAAAAGTATAGAATACCTAGGCTATTAGCAAAAGACCTTAAGAAGTTTAACAAGCAGGAAGGCCCAAGTGATGAAGCTTCTATCCCACTTAAAAGGGGGAACAAAATAATCAAAAGAGGTAGAGGGAGAGAGAGACCTGGAGAGGGGAGGTAGAGTGGAATAGGGGAACAGGATCAGGTACGAGAGGTGTGGACAGGAGAGGAGCTCAGAGAGTCAGAAGAATGGACAGAAATATGCAGCCTCTGGGGGTGGGTGGTGGGGGGACCCACTAGAAAGTACCAGAGGCCTGGAAGGTGAGAGACATTTAGTACTCAATGGGGATGACCTTAGCCTAAATTCACAACAGTGGGGAGTGGGAACTCAAAAACTCAAAGAGTCTACCTCCAGTAGACAGACAGAGCCTCAAGGGGAGGGACTGGATTACCAAACCATAGTCAAAATTTCTGGCCTAGAATTGTTCCTGTCTAAAAGAAAATTCAGGAACAAAAATAGGCAAGAATTTGAAGGAAAGGTGGTCCACTAACTGGCCAAACTGGAGATCTACCTCATTGGGAGACACCAAGGCCTGACACTATTACTGATGCTATAATGTGCTTACAGATGCCTAGGATGGCTGTCCTTTGAGAGGCCTGACCAGCAGGTGACTGAGATAGAGGCAGATACTTATACCCAACTACCCAACAATTGGACTGAAGTTGAGGACCCCTGTGGTTGAATTAGGGGAAGGATTGAAGAAGCTGAATGGGAGGGCAACCCCATAGGAAGACCAGCAGTCTAAACTATTCTGGACCCCTGGGAGCTCCCAGAGATTGAGCCACTAGCCAGGCAGCATATGAGGGCTGGTCCAAGGTCCCCTGACACTTATATAGCAGAGGAGTGCTTGTTCTGGTCTCAGTGGGAGAAATGTGCCTAATCCTTAAGAGACTTGAGGGCCCAGGGAAGGGGGATGCCTGATGGGGTAGGAGGAATGAGTACCCTCTCCAAAGCAAGAGGAAAGAAGAATGGGATAAAAAATTCTAGGAGGATGACTGGAAAGGAGGCAACAACTTGATGTAATAAATAAAATAATCTTTAAAAAATTAAAATAAAATCTCTTTCTATTTTCTGGATTTTTCTTTCCTCAAAGTCTTACTGCTGAAATTAGAAGTTTACTTTCATCTTCTTGGATATGTTTATTAAAAGATTTTTCTATGATGCTATTGAAAATGAAAGTATGTCTATAATATTTTTCTTCATGTGTTTCTTTCAGATATATATAAAGTCTGTTGATGTTTGCAGTCTTATTCTGTTCCTTGTCATTTCACAGAAATTGCTAATTGATCTATGTGTGTTCTGGTATGATTTGGAGGATCTCCTAAGTATAATATCTCTTCTGAAAGTAGGGATAATTTGCATATATATTGACTTATATGTGTGCTTCTAATTATCTACCCTCCCTGCATTGCTTAGTGTAATGTCTCAAGCACAACACTTAAAAGGAGTGGATATAGCAGACAAACTGTCTTCTTCTTCTTCTTCTTCTTCTTCTTCTTCTTCTTCTTTTCTTCTTCTTCTTCTTCTTTTCTTCTTCTTCTTCTTCTTCTTCTTCTTCTTCTTCTTCTTCTTCTT
>NW_021626062.1:0-9556 GCF_004785775.1 Grammomys surdaster
AACATTGAATTCATATTAAAGATCTTCAAGCATTATAATGCATTTGAGGTAGAACTGTGATCAATGAAAGTTATCACTGTACAGAGATAGGAACTAATTACTTATATTCACCTCAATGTTTCCTAAATCTTCTTTAGAAAATGTCATAGTGTTTGTGGTCATATAGTTGCCTTTCTTTATTTGTGCCAATTTTGCCACATGGTATAAAGGTTCTGGTGATATCCTTGTACAAACTTCAATAGTCATTGAGTATGATTTTCCATATAAAAATGCTCTTATTTTAGTCTACCCATAATATAAACATGGGCTTATATATATGTATTTTAAATGGTGTTATATGTAACCTAAAACTTACAGTTGTGGCTATCAGAGAGAAATGATTCTAAGCTTATTCAGTTCTTATTGAGTTATCTATAACTGCATTGGACACAGTAATCCAAATGTCAGAGAGACCCTTTGAACTGGGAGCTTTAGGAAAAAGGAATTCTAAAACAATATTTATCGGACCATTTGTGGAAGATTTTTTTATAAAACCACTAATTGAATAACATAACATATATTGCTTTGACCTATTTGATAATACCTAACTACAGATGATTTTTAAGAGGGTTCTGTGTCTAACACAGATGATAAAGCTCAATGGCAGCCCTCCAACCACAATGATTACTCAGGATGTACTCATGAAATTAGAGACACCTGTTATCTCTCTTGTTGTGTCCAGATATGCCTCATCACAGAATATTATTATCACATTGCTAAAAATGGGGTCTTTGGTTTCATGACCTGAACCAAAACAGTCCTCTGTAAATTACACAGAATCAATGGTAAGAAATGAAAGGAGTTTGCTCAGTTTACATTCTTGATAATTTGCTTACTTGACATAAAATGTGATTTTCATTTTCTTGCATTCCTCTTCACAAGTAATTTCACGACAATAGAGTCTCAGTGGTGCACCTTCCTCTATCTTGTCTGGATTACTAGCAGCGATAGCAATAGTTTTACATTTTCCTCCAAACTGTAAAAGCAATAAAAATGACAAATGAAACCATACAGACCATTAGAATATGAGTTGTATTCACATCTCTTCTCTCAAAAAACATACAACCCTTTATAATAATGAGGAGGTGTTCACATCTCTTCTCTCATTAACATATTTAAAATTTCTAGAAATATTCATCAATAATATTTCATTTGTTAGTTCAAGATAATGTTCCAGAAATGAAGTAGAAACCAGAAAATATGATGACTTGATTTACATATAATCATGAACCTGAGACTGCTTATCTTTTGTCCTCATGCACTCTGAAACTCCAATCACTTATTTTACTTCTTTCATCTTAGAGAACATATGATTGAAAAAGTGTACATGAAAGAAAGTCAGAAATCCATGGACTTGCATGGATCAACTGAATGGTATAACACATCCATAAAATAATGCTACTGAGGAAGCTCACACATAAATACATTCATTTACCTCAGCCTGAGCCAGTCCAAACACCAAAGCCAGCAGCAGAAAGTTTACCATGATGACACCAGACTTTGCTCTTCTACAGAAGCTCAAAGTAGATAAAAGTTGTGAAGGATGTGGACTGACAAAGGTTTTTATACAGATATTTACATGGAATCAACCAATGATTTCCTATCACAACAACTTAGTTCTGTCCAGTACTTCCTACTGGGCCCTGGTAGATGAAATATGAACTTATGCCCGTAAAGTAATAAGATTATCCTTCATGTCATGATATGTTTTGATGATTAATTGAGCATTCATGTTAGAATGAAAGGAGTATCTCTATGATAGCATTTATAAGTAATGCTTTTGACTCCAGAACTATAGTGTTGGGTAAAGGTCACAATGCATATCAGTATATCTATATGATTGATTTAAACAGTGTGACAGACATACATTTAAAGACACATTCTGAATCTTAAAGTCCATAAAAATAATCAAATTCTGAAGGACTGTACATACATGTAAATGGACTGCATTCAAGCTAAAATTTAAGCTTCATATTTCCTAAGGAAATGTCCCTCTTCTCAGCAATATTTTGAGTTCTTTACATATCAAATCCAGGATTTCAGTTGTAATTAGAAACAAGATCTAGTCTACTATATCTAGGATCAATCAAAAAGACTATCAAAATTCGAGAGTATTATTTATCCTCTGAGGCTGTACTCGCTCACACATGGAATAGGCTACCATTAGCGCTATTCTATTTTTGTTTGAAAATCCATGGTTTATAGCTACGTCACTCTAAAATATTAAAGATTTGCTCTTTATGATGTATTCTTTAAATTACATTTAAAAGGGGAAAGAAAAGACGTGAAGAGGAAGGAAATTGCAGGAAAGAATCATCAGAGGTAGACATTGTGGGACAACATTTGGAATGTAAATATATGAAATTATTAAGTAATAAAAATCCATTCATTTCAAAGTGAAAAACTAAAATAATAAAATAATGAAAATTTTAACATTAGATAATATTTATTTTAAAGAGGAAAAGCAAAATATTGTGAGAAAAGAAACCTTCAAATATGGTGTAGAGTCTGATTTCTGCTGGCCATCTACTGATGGGCTTGTAGCTACCCATACGTTTAGTTTGATTCCTCAGTGAGACTCCCTTGAAGGAAACTAAGTTTTCATTTGAAAGTGACTATCAATGGGAGTTTGCTTCTGGCTTAGGAATGGGGCATGTGTACACATCTCTTAACTCCAGGTCTCCTTGTGTTAGAGACCAGTGCAGGCCTTCAGCATGGTGCTTCAGTTTCATTATTTTCATATGTCCATCCATCATGTTGATTTAGAAAACCTTGTGTGATTGGTGTTCTCCATCACCCATGGCTATTATAGTCTTTCTACCTCCCTTTCACAGGATTTACTGTACCCTAAATGGAAGGATTTGGTGGAGATATTGACTTTAGGCATGACTATTACAAGGTCTCAAGTGATTCCTAAAACTTTATCTGAAGAGTTGGATTGAGGAAGAACACAAGAGGAAAAAACGTGCCATATTTGTCCTTCTAGATCTGAGTTACCTCACTCAAAACAATATATTATAGTACCAGTCATTTATATGCTAATTTCATGATTTCACTTTTCCTCATCATTGAATAGTATTCCATAGTATACATGTACCATTTTTATTATCCATGAAACAATTTTAGGAGATCCTGGTTATTTTCATTTCTTAGGTGATATGAATATAGGAGCAACAAACATATATGCACAAGTATTTGGGAAAAAGCATGTCAAGACATTTGGGCATAAGCAAGAAGTTGTTTGACAGAGTCACCTAGTGCATTTAATTTTACCCAATTGAGAATTCTCCACACTATTTTCCAGAGTAGCTGTACAATTTTGAAATGGCTTCAAAAGTTGTCTCTGAGCCCTCACATCATCCCTCTGCTTCTGTTTTTAAATATTGGTCTTCATATCACAGGCTCACAAGAGATATACCATGGGAATTCTGATACATTGTGTTTTAATTTTGAATATATTCTGGATATTAGTTCACAGCTAGCATGTTTGCCTCTTGTAGATTTTGTCTGTCTGCTACACCACAACAATGAGGACCTGGATCATGGGACTGCACCCTTCCTTTCTGAGACAGAGACCACTGATACGTTTTGAGGTACAAAGAACACTGTCATTTTCTATTATTCCCTTGTGAGGACATTAGGGACCAAAAGTAAGTTACAAAGCAAAATATCATATGTAACGCTGAGTAAACTAATAAGGCCACTAATAAAACTAAAAAAAAAAAAAATGATACTATAAAAAGATCCAGTTGTATGTAGGGAATTTGAAAAGCTTAAGAAGATTTTAGAAATGGGAAAAATAAATTAACAAAATATCTTGTTTTGTGTAAAATTGTCAACAAACATAATTTTAGTATAAAGCACACTAGTGGAGATATCACTGAAAAATCACACATTCTTCCTGTGGATTTGTTTTCTGTTGCTTGCCAATAAGAATGAGAGGATAATCCATGTTATAATCCAATTACAGATTGATAATATGCTTCTCAGTTTGTTGACCTTTTCAAACCAAATGGATGGTTCACTGACTTCTGTTTCTCAAGAAGTTAGTTGCTGCATTTCTTGACTTGATGCTCAGGATCAATATGAACAGGAGAAGGAATCTGTATATTTTCACATTTTCCAAACACCTGTGTGGATTTAATTACATTCACTATTTTGCCAATATTCACACAGTGAATATATGCAAAAATATGCAACTGATATTTTATGACTTCAAATTGGAATTTTATTTTATATGTTCAGAAAGAATAAAAGGACATGTCACATGATTGCTCTATTTCATTATTTTTTATAATCCTCTGTTCAAATTATTACTCATTTATATTTACTGTGTTTGTTTTATAAATATGTTTAAAGTGTCTGTACATTCTGAACACATGTGCTCTTAAAATATATTTAAATATACTGTCAAATATGTATTTTTATATATTTGTACTATATACATATATGTATATATGTTTTCACTTTGTCTCCAAATTCCAATATCTAAATTTGATAAAATATACCATGTCTATGTCTCTGTCTCTCTGTCTGTATTATCAGACAATTTAGACATGGAATAATTGTTATCCAAAAGGAACTTACTTCTCTCTTATATACAAGATTTTAAAGTTTCAAGTGTTCAGTCCTCCTAAATCGTATCGAGCTTTACCTCTTAAATATATTTCTCTCTGATTTTCCAGGATATAGATCTATGTATGGTGGAAATGATACAGACGTTTCTGGTTACAGATGTTCATGTGTTGTTCTGAAAAATAAATACATTGTAAGGAGTCAAGTTTAAATTCAAATACTTATCAAAATCCTTTTGCATAGAATATCTAACATCAATATGCTTCTTGACATTTTCTTTTCTTTTCTTTTCTTTTCTTTTCTTTTTCTTTTTTTTTGTTTTTTGTTTGTTTATTTGTTTTTTTCGAGACAGGTTTCTCTGTGTAGTCCTGGCTGTCCTAGAACTCACTCTGTAGACCAGGCTGGCCTCGAACTCAGAAATCTGCCTGCCTCTGCCTCCCAAGTGCTGGGGTGAAAGGCGTGCACCATGACTGCCCAGCAGCTTCTTGACATTTTCAATAAAACATTTTCTTTTTACTATCAACAAATTAATAACAAAATTTGGATACTATTATTCTAAATTAGATAACTTTTCTGTAAAATACAAACTATAAATCACACAGCATCAGGATGAATCAACCATGATGACACTAAAAATCAATACTCTTTAGCTATGGTTGAGTGACAAATTATCTCAGAATCCTCAACCTCCACTAGGGCCTTTGGTTTTGGATTTCTATATCACCCAATTAAATTGTCATCATCCATTAAGGGTGATGTCAAATCAGAATAGATGTATTTCATTATTTTCTGCTTACATCAAATTTTTTCTTTTGTATGACAGGAAAATATGCCCTGGGCACTCTATGTGTCCTTGTTGAAGTCAAAGCATATACATTTTTTGTTGGCTAATGCAACACAATTTCTAGAGTCTAAAATATCTAAAGATTAATTAAGTTTACCTCTCTTCTTCACCTCATTTTCAATCCTAGACTAAAACAAACGCTCATTGGTGTTTTCCCTAAAGGAATGGTCCTATGTCCATGTCCAGTTCTTATACTTTAACATGATCAGTTCTTCTAAAGTCCCTTGAGCTTTGCCTATTATGTAGATCCATGCTTCATGAGCATATAGCTGTAGCGTATTTGGGGGAAAAGATTCTGAATTTTTTTCTGCAAATGTTCATTACTCTCCACAAATTTGTTTATATTTGACAATGTTTTCTTTAATGTTTATGATAATCCTTCTGAATATCCACTTACAACTATCACCTTTACGTTTTCCATTATAAAGTGTATTTTAATTATCATTTTCTTCGTATCTATATTTTGGCCTCATTACATATATGAGAGATAATGAATTCTTTGATGAAACAGAGTTTCAAACAGTAGCGAGATCAGTCAACCATGACAAACTCAAAAGTAAACAGGCTTTATTTTCACTTGAGTGACAAACCACCTGAGAGTCTCCATCCTCAACATTTCCCAGTGGCTTTGTCTTCATGTACAATTTTAAATGATTTGCCTCATCAAATCAGGATAGATCTTCAAATGTTTCTTTTTACCTCCTCTATGGGATTCATGCTCCATGAAATTCCATGTATCTTGAGTATAAATGGGCTTGAGTATGCACAAACTTAGCTAATGATTTTGTTTTTTAAATAACTTTATGGAAATTAAATGAATTCATTGATTCCAATTCCCCTGTTCTTATCTATAATCACAAACAGTCATATTGAATCATCAAATTCTCACAATTTTGAATATGACAGAAATTAATTTAAAAGGAAATCTTCAAGTATGACAGAAAAAGGATGGGTATATGGGATAGTACACAAAGAGAAAACACAAGAGGCAAATGATTTTATTATAATATAATAACCTAAATTAAATAATTAAAAATGTTTTGTAATTTTAAAGTTAATGTCTGTTACACATATAATCCTATATCTGTTTATTTTGAATACTGTGAAATACATTTGTTTTTTATTTCTTTCATTTTCCTTGATTTTATTTTATACTACTATTATGGTTTATAAGAATTAAGGAATTATTTTTACCTTGTATTCAGATTCAACCAAGAGTATTAATTATGAATTCAATGTTCGCTGAACTAAAATCTCCTAGGGTACTGAACCATGACATCCTAATTAAGATGATATCGTGTCATCTAAGACTTCTCTCATTATGATGGGTAATCTCATACAAAGAGTAGTCTGAGAGGAGAAAGCTCCAGACAACATGTTACAACACAAGTACAACTTCATACACATAAAAACATCCCAGCTCCTCATCAAGAGGCCAGGGAACATCTCTGAAGTGTGAGTGGAAAGACTGGAAGTCAAAGATACTAAATGCCAGAATAACAGAAATTAGCTTGTAAAGTTTGTCTCCTAGAAATGGTCGAATTAGGAAAATGGTACGTTATTAATGGACTTGTTAACATGGAAATGGAAAAATGTTGTAGAGTTCCACTCTTTAAAATAACCAGAGAAAACTAATGAGTACCAGAAGAAGGAAAATTAGCCTTCTTTCGTGAAGAGTAGCATTCTAATTGGTTGTTCAATGCAGAACTATTATCCCTAAAACCATAGATGTCATTGTTCTTAGGCGTTGCATGTCGATAGGGCTGTTCCCTTTTCCCTACATCTTCTCCAAGTTTTCTTAATGTTTATCTTTTCACTTCTGCCTGGGAAAAGAACTAATCTTAGCCATGCTGTGATTTGCATGCCTAAATTATTAGTACAAGGTACATTTTTTGAGATATTTCTGAGTCATATTCTGTCTTTTTCACTATTTTTAAGATTCTTTCTTCAGATATGAGTCCTATTTTGAGTTGAGAATTTATTTTCTGACTCTGTTTTTGGAGTTCTTTATGTTTTCTGGATAGTAATTCTTTTTCAGGTATCCCGCTGGCAAAGATTACCTCCCATTCTGGATGCTTCCTCTTCACCCTGTATATTACTTCTATAGCTATACCAAATTTTCCTTGCGTGAAGTCCTACTTGAAACTTTTTGGCCTTAGTTCATATATTACATGTTTTTCTGCACTGAGCCGTTAAGTGGCATTGCACATATGTTAAAAGTTATGCATGAGGAGCTGTCTGACTTTATTTTAGCCTTGTATTCTGAGCTGTTGACCATTGAATGGTCTTTCCTTAGGGAGACACATTGTCTTCACTCTTGTGCCAATTGGGGTGGCCCTTGATTTCCCAATGTTATTTCCATAATTAATCTTTAATTCAGTGATAAGTTGAACTTATCGAGTAACACAGGACCATGTTTTTTTAAATGGATCTTGAAATAATCCCTGTGATTTTCTTAACTTAGATAAGCTTGACATGAACATGTGAGAAATGTGAAACAAGAGTAAACAGAATATCTTACATATGTGATGTGTGTGTGAAATTGTCAACAGTTTCATTTAATCCATATGTATTGTTTATTTATATGTGGTAAACCACCTATTCTAGATAATAAAAAAATTACAGAATTCATGGATAAATATTATAAATCTTGCAACAGTGAGACGTTCTGTGCTTTGAGCTTAATGGATACTACACATGACTCACATAGAGTCCATGATCTCACTCCACCCTGGTCAAAGAACATATGCTAAGTTTTGTGACAATCTTTGTTTCTCTGTGTTCTCTAAAATTCTAGACTTCGTTGAAGTGGGGTGATTAATTTTACTAGATAATCATGTAGCACAGTTTTGTGTATTTTTGCTCTGATGATTTTAAAAGGTTGGTTTCCACCAACCAGTGAGTAATATTTAGAGACTAAAATGCCATGTTACAATCCGATTAACATTGACAAAGATATTTTTATGGTTGTTGACCTTTTCAAAGTAAATGAAAGTTTCAATCACTATTGTTCGCAAGATCTGTGCTTGTATAGTTCTTGGCTTAATATTCAAGTTTAGTAAAGTCATAAGAGGACAGTTCTAAAATTTCACATAGTGTGAGAACAAAATTGCCTTCATCATTTTTCCAAACTGTAACCATTTTGCACATATCATTGTAATGACTGTGTGATATGTAATTTGAGGATTGCTTATGCTTTCGTCTTGAATCAAGGGAGTGTAAAGATAAATATTTAGTTTCATTTCATATACACCTGAACTAATCACTTACTCAGTATGTTTAGATATTTCATTTTATTAAAATTGGGAATTTCGTCATGCATTCTGAATACATGTCCTGTTATATACAAAGTTTTTAGATATCTCCTAGAAAATGTATGAATTCTTATTCACTGACTCTTTACTATCTCTCAATATCCTAAATTAATAAATTTTGATAAAGTTTACTTCTTCATCTCTGCCTCCCTCCTGCCTTCATTGGAGGATGTAAAAATTCACTGGTATTTTCTTCCCTAAAATGTGTTTGCTCTCTCCTCTGGCCAAGTTCTCAAGCACTCAGGTGATCATTTTTACTAAAGTTTCTCCAGATTAACTTCTTAAATATTGTCAATTGACAACCTTAGATGTACCTCTACCCTATTCCAAAACTTCCTGAGAAGTATTTTTATATCATCAAAATACAAGAAATAAAAACAACAAAAGAAAATTGGCTTTTATTTTAAAGAGTAAGATTTTCATGCTCATGCTTAGAAAAAAACCTGTTTCATAGACTACCTTCTAACATCAGGCCTCTTTAGATTTTCATTAAAGCAAAATATTTTACTAGTCACAAAGTTGTATCTACATTTTGGCAACCATGACACTATGAAAGAGATATGAATTCAGTTTTTAAAAAACTAAGGATGAAACAGTTACAACACAAATCAACTCTGATGAGTGAAGAAAATAAATACTCTTTAATCTTATTTCCATGATAAATGACCTCAGAACTCACAAGCCCAAACAGTGTTGACTTTGGCTTCTTGTAAAGTTCAAGGCAAATTCTCTCATCCGTTCTGGTTAAAGTCAAATCAGAATAGATGTGTTGTTATCATTTCCT
>NW_021626063.1:0-8890 GCF_004785775.1 Grammomys surdaster
AACATTGAATTCATATTAAAGATCTTCAAGCATTATAATGCATTTGACGCAGAACTTTGATCAATGAAAGTTATCACTGTACAGAGATAGGAACTAATTACTTATGTTCACCTCAATGTTTCCTAAATCTTCTTTAGAAAATGTCATAGTGTTTGTGGTCATATAGTTGCCTTTCTTTATTTGTGCCAATTTTGCCACATAGTATAAAGGTTCTGGTGATATCCTTGTACAAACGTCAATAGTCATTGAATATGATTTTCCATATAAAAATGCTCTTATCTTAGTCTAGCCATAATATAGACATGGGCTTATATATATGTATTTTAAGTGGTGTTATATGTAACCTAAAACTTACAGTTGTGGCTATAAGAGAGAAATGATTCTAAGCTTATTCAGTTCTTATTGAGTTATCTATAAGTGCATTGGACACAGTAATCCAAATGTCAGAGAAACCCTTTGAACTGGGAGCTTTAGGAAAAAGGAATTCTAAAACAATATTTATCAGACCATTTGTGGAAGATTTTTATAAAACCTCTAATTGAATAACATAACATATATTGCTTTGACCTATTTGATAACACCTAACTACAGAAGATTCCTTAAGAGGGTTCTGTATTTAACACAGATAATAAAATTCAATGACAGCCCCACAACCACAATGATTACTCAGAATGTTCTCATAAAATTAGAGACACCTGTTATCTCTCTTGTGGTGTCCAGATATGCCTCATCACAGAAATATTATTATCACATTGCTAAAAATGGGGTCTTTGGTTTCATGACCTGAACCAAAACAGTCCTCTGTAAATTACACTGAATCAATGGTAAGAAATGAAAAGAGTTTGCTCAGTTTACATTCTTAATAATTTGCTTACTTGACATAAAATGTGATTTTCATTATTCCGCATTCCTCTTCACAAGTAATTTCACGACAATAGATTCTCAGGGGTGCACCTCTCTCTATCTTGTCTGGATTACTAGCAGCAATAGCAACAGTTCTCCATCGTCCTCCAATCTGTAAAAGCAATAAAAATAACCAAGAAAAACATACAGACCATTAGAATGTGAGTTGATATTCACATCTCTTGCCTCAATCCTTCATATTTTTGAAATTACTAGAAATATTCATCAATAATATTTCATTTGCTAGTTCAAGATAATTTTTCCAAGAATTAAGCACAACTCAGAGCAATATGATGACTTGAATAAAATAGAATCTTGGAACTGAGGCTGCTTATCTTTTGTCCTCATATACTCTGCTAATCCAATACCTTATTTCACTTCATCCTACAAATATTCTGATTGGAAAAGTACACCTGAGTGAAATAAGAAAGGTTATTTCATGAAAATGAACTCGTATGGATTAACTGAATGATATACCACATCCATAGAATTATGCTACTGAGGAAGCTCACATACAAATACATGTATTTACCTGAGCCTGAGCCTGAGCCTGAACCTGAACCTGAGCCAGTCCAAATGCCAAAGCCAGCAGCAGAAAGTTTACCATGATGGCACCAGGCTTTGCTCTTCTACAGAAGCTCAAAGTAGATAAATAGTTGTGAAGGATGTGGACTGACAAAGGTTTTTATACACATATTTAGAAAGAGGCACACGGAATCAACCAATGATTTCCTATCACAACAACTTAGTTCTGTCCAGTACTTCCTACTGGGCACAGATGTGTGATGTATGAATTCAAGTTCTTAAACTAATAAGATTATCCTTCAGGTCACAATATATTGTGATGGTTAATTGAGCATTCCAATTAGAGTGAAAGAACTATCTCTATGATAGCATTCATAAGTAATGGTTTTGACTCCAGAACTATAGTGTTGGGTAAAGGTCACAATGCACATAAATATATTCTATATGATTAATTTAAACAATGTGACATGCATTTTAAGATACAATCTGAATCTTATCCTAATAGTATTCAGTTAAACAAATTGAAAACTGTGGCCTGGACAATATGAGCCAGAATAACCAGACGATTACAAGACAAGATGTTGAAGAGTAAGGAGAATTTCCTATAAGGATATAGCCATAAGTCTTCTACTCCTTTTAAGCCATTCCAAATATTGACTTCTTTATTCTTCTGTACACTATCATCCACTATCACATGTACAGAACTACAAGAGAGATCACTGATAATAACTATATAAATAATATAAAAATTAGGTCAAATGTTCACTACTAATAAATAAAAGTATGATTAATGAAAAACTAAAAAAAAATTATACTATAAAAAAATCCAGTTGTACGTAGGGAATTTAAAAAGCTTGAGAAGATTTTAGAAATGGGAAAAATAAATTAACAAAATATATTGCTTTGTGTAAAATTGTCAACAAACACAATTTTAGTATAAAAGCACACTAGTGGAGATATCACTGAAAAATCACACATTCTTGCTGTGCATTTGTTTGCTATTGCTTGCCAATAAGAATGAGAGGATAATCCATGTTATAATCCAATTACGGATTGATGATATGCTTCTCTGTTTGTTGACCTTTTCAAACCAAATGGATGGTTCACTGACTTCTGTTTCTCAAGAAGTAAGTTGCTGCATTTCTTGATTTGATGCTCAGGATCAATATGAACAGGAGAAGGAATCTGTATATTTTCACATTTCCCAAATACCTGTGTGGATTTAATTACATTCACTATTTTGCCAATATTCACACATTGTCTACAGAAAATATGCAACTGATACCTTATGACTTCAAATTGGAATTTTATGTTATATTTTCAGAAAGAATAAAAGGACATATAACATAATTGCTCTATTTCATTATTTTTTATAATCCTCTGTTCAAATTATTACTCATTTATATTTACTGTGTTTGTTTTTATTAATACGTTTAAGGCATTTGTACATTCTGAATACAGGTGCTCTTGTAAAATATATTTAAATATACTAACAAATATACATTTTTATATATTTTATATATATATATATATATGTTTTCACTTTGTCTCCAAGTTCCAATATCTAAATTTGGATAAAATTTACCATGTCTATGTCTCTGTCTCTCTCTGTCTGTATTATCAGACAATTCAGACATGGAATAATTGTTGTCCAAAAGGAATTTTCTTCTCTCTTATATACAAGATTTTAAAGTTTCAAGTGCTCAGTTCTCCTAAATCTTATCTAGCTTTGCCTCTTAAATATATTGCTGTCTGATTTTCCAGGATATGGATCTATGTATGGTAGAAATGATACAGAAGTTTCTGGTTACAGACGTTCATGTGTTTTCCTGAAAAATAAATACATTGTAAGGAGTCAATTTTAAATTCAAATACTTATCAAAATCCTTCTGCATGGAATATCTAACTTCAATATGCTTCTTGACATTATCAATAAAATACTTTCTTTTTACTATCAACAAATTAATAACAAAATTTGGATACTATAATTCTAAATTAGATAACTTTTCTGTAAAATACAAACTATAAATCACACAGCATCAGGATGAATCAACCATGATGACACTAAAAATCAATACTCTTTAGCTATGGTTAAGTGACAAATTAACTCAGAATCCGCAACTTCCGCTAGGGCCTTTGGCTTTGGATTTCTATATCACCCAATTAAATTGTCATCATCCATTAAGGGTGATGTCAAATCAGAATAGATGTATTTCATTATTTCCTGCTTACATCAAATTTTTTCTTTTGTATGACAGGAAAATATGCCCTGGGCACTCTATGTGTCCTTGTTGAAGTCAAAGCATATACATTTTTTGTTGGCTAATGCAACACAATTTCTAGAGTCTAAAATATCTAAAGATTAATTAAGTTTACCTCTCTTCTTCACCTCATTTTCAATCCTAGACTAAAACAAACGCTCATTGGTGTTTTCCCTAAAGGAATGGTCCTATGTCCATGTCCAGTTCTTATACTTTAACATGACTGGTTCTTCTAAAGTTTCTTCAGCTTTGTGACTTAAATATGTAGATCCATGCTTCATGAGCATATAGCTGTAGCATATTTGGGGGAAAAGATTCTGAATTTTTTTTCTGCAAATGTTCATTACTCTCCACAAATTTGTTTATATTTGACAATTTTTTCTTTAATGTTTATGATAATCCTTCTGAATATCCACTTACAACTATCACCTTTACGTTTTCCATTATAAAGTGTATTTTAATTATCATTTTCTTCGTATCTATATTTTGGCCTCATTACATATATGAGAGATAATGAATTCTTTGATGAAACAGAGTTTCAAACAGTAGCAAGATCAGTGAACCATGACAAACTCAGAAGTAAACAGGCTTTATTTTCACTTGAGTGACAAACCACCTGAGAGTCTCCATCCTCAACATTTCCCAGTGGCTTTGTCTTCATGTACAATTTTAAATGATTTGTCTCATCCATTCTGGTTGAGATCAAATCAGGATAGATCTTTAAATGTTTATTTATCTTCTCTATGGTATTCATGCTCCATGAAATTCCATGTATCTTGAGTATAAATGAGATTGAGTATAAGCATATGCACAAATCTAGCTAATAATTTTGTTTCTTAAATTACTTTATGGAATCTAAATAAATTCATTGATTCCAATTCCCCTGTTCTTATCTATAATCACAAACAGTCATATTGAATCATCAAATTTTCACAATTTTGAATATGACAGAAATGAATTTAAAAGGAAATCTTCAAGTATGACAGAAAAAGAATGGGTATATGGGATAGTACACAAAGAAAAAACACAAGAGGCAAATGATTTTATTATAATATCCTAAAATTAAATAATTAAGAATGTTTTGTAATTTTTAAGTTAATGTCTGTTACACATATAATCCTATATCTGTTTATTTTGAATACTGTGAAGTCCATTTGTTTTTTATTTCTTTCATTTTTCATGATTTTATTTTATACTACAGTTATGGTTTACAAGAATTAAGGAATTATTTTTATCTTGTATTCAGATTCAACCAAGAGTATTAATTATGAATTCAATGTTCCCTGAACTAAAATCTCCTAGGTTACTGAGCCATGACATCCTAATTAAGATGATATCGTGTCATCTAAGACTTCTCTCATTATGATGGGTAATCTCATACAAAGAGTAAGGAGAAAGCTCCAGACAACATGTTACAACACAAGTACAACTTCATACACATAAAAACATCCCAACTCCTCATCGAGAGGCCAGGGTACATCTCTGAAGTCTGAGTGGAAAGACTGGAAGTCAAAGATACTAAATGCTAGAATAACAGATATTAGCTTGTAAAGTTTGCCTCCTAGAAATGGTCGAATTAGGAAAATGACACATTATCAATGGACTTGTTAACATGGAAAGGGAAAAATGTTGTAGAGTTCCACCCCTTAAAATAACCAGAGAGAAATAACAAGTGCCAGAATAAGGAAAATTAGCCTCCTTTAGTGAAGAGTAGCATTCTAATTGGTTGTTCAATGCATAATTGTTATCCCTAAAACCATAGATGTCATTGTTCTTAGATGTTGCATCTCGATAGGGCTGCTTGCTGTTCTCCTTTACCATCCTAAATAGTACTTCTGGAATCAGAAAGACAACCTGACAGGACAGAATTCTTAGTCTCACAGATCCAGTTAGATTTATCTGAGTCCTATATCATAACAGTGTAGGGTCTTTACACATAAGGGTCTACCACAACCACTTCATTTCACCCAAGCTCAAAATAATTTGTATTGTTTTGGCAGTCAACACTGAAAACATGACAAATTATTGCAAAGGCATTTTCCCGTTCCAAATACTACCTATTTGTGGATAGTATATGAGGCCAAGTGGCTAAATTTCATTTAACATATGAATACATGTGTGTACATGTAAATACATATGTATATATCTTTATATGTTTTGAATAAACTTTGTTAAATATAATCTATAAATAATAAATAGTAGTTTAAATATAAGATAGGTAATATACAATATGATTCCATGGGTTTTGATCAAATTACTTTGTATTTATATTTCCCTATAGACTTCCCCTATTATATTCAATTATCTACCTCATCCCTACTTTAAACCTTGTTCCTGTGATTCTGTTTTCCTCTTTACAGTACTTTTATACTGCCATTAACCTCTCATTCCTCAGTCCCACCCTACCTACTGTCTCTTTTCTTGATACCTTTGTCACTACTCCTGTATGTTTTTATCTGTGGATTTTCATCTAAGAACTTCAGATAAGAAAGAAAATGTGATGTTTAGGTTTCTTGGTATGGGTATTGGTATATACATAACTCAGTATATTTTCTTGTTCTGTCTATTTGCCTGCAAAACACATAATTCCACTTGTATTTTCAGTGTTATTTTATTTCATAGTGCATGAGGAACTCATTTTTATTATTCATTTCTCAGTTGAAGAGGGTTTGGATTATTTCCATTTCCTAGATATTATAAATACAGCAGCAATAAACATAAAAACAAAGTGTTGTTGGGACAGAATGTCAAGCCCATTGGACATATGACAAAGAATTGTACATTCGTTTCACATGCTAGTTTTACATTCAGCCTTTTAAAAATAATACTCACTGGTTTTCAGAGTAGTACAATTTTACAACCTACCATGAGTGTTCCCTTTTCCCTACATCTTCTTCAAGTTTTCTTAATGTTTATCTTGTCTCTTCTGTCTGGGAAAAGAACTAATCTTACCCATGCTGTGACTTGCATGCCAAAATTATTAGTGCAGAGGTACATTTTTTGAGATATTTCTGAGTAATATTCTCTCTTTCTCACTATTTTTAAAATGCTTTCTTCAGATATGAGGCCTATTTTGAGTTGAGAATTTATTTTCAGACTCTGTTTTAAGAGTTCTTTATGTTTGCTGGATAGTAATTCTATTTCAGGTATCATGCTGGCAAAGATTACCTCCCATTCTGGATGCTTCCTCTTCACCCTGTATACTACTTCTTTAGCTATACCAAATTTTCCTTGCGTGAAGTCCTACTTGAAACTTTTTGGCCTTAGTTCATATTTTACATGTTTTTCTGCACTGAGCCCTTAAGTGGCATTGCACATATGTTAGAAATTATGCATGAGGAGCTGTATAATTTTATTTTAGCCTTGTATTCTGAGCTATTGGCTATTGAATGATCTTTCCTTAGTGAGACATATTGTCTTCAATCTTGTACCAATTGGTGTGGCCCTTGATTTCCCAATGTTATTTCCATAATTATCTTTAATTCAGTGATAAGTTGAACTTATCGAGTAACACAGGACAATGTTTTTTTAAATGGATCTTGAAATGATCCCTGTGATTTTCATAACTTAGATAAGCCTGACATGAACGTGTGAGAAATGTGAAACAAGAGTAAACAGAATACCTTACATATGTGATATGTGTGTGAAATTGTCAACAGTTTCATTTAATCCATATGTATTGTTTAGATATATGTGGTAAACCACCTATCTAGATAATAAAAAATATAGAATCCTGAATAGATATTATAAATCCTGCAACAGTGAGATGGTCTATGCTTTGAGCTTAATGGATACTGCACATGACTCACATAGAGTCCATGATCTCACTCCACCCTGGTCAAAGAACATATGCTAAGTTTTGTGACAATCTTTGTTTCTCTGTGTTCTCTAAAATTCTAGACTTCATTTAAGTGGGATGATTAATTTTAGTAGTTAATCATGTAGCAAATTTGTGTATTTTTTCTCTCATGATTTTAAAAGTTTGATTTCTACCTACCAGTGAGTAATATTTAGAGACGAAAATGCCATGTTACAATCTGATTAAAATTTATGGATATATTTTTATGGTTTTTGACCTTTTCAAATAAATGAAAGGTTCAATCACTATTGTTCTCAAGATCTGTACTTCTATATTTCTTGGATTAATCCAAAAGATTAGTAAACTCATAAGAAGACAGCTCTAAAATTTCACATAGTTTGGGAATAAAATTGCCTTCGTCATTTTCCCAAATTGTAACCGTTTTTGCACAGATCATTGTAATGACTGTGTGATATGTAATTTGAGGATTGTTTATGCTTTAGTCTAGAATCAAGGGACGGTAAAGATAAGAATTTAGTTTCATTTTATATACACCCGAGCTAATCATTTACTCAGTATGTTTAGATATTTCATTTTATTAAAATTGGGAATTTCATCATGCATTCTGAATACATGTCCTGTTATATACAAAGTTTTTAGATATCTCCTAGAAAATGTATGAATTCTTATTCACTGACTCTTTACTATCTCTCAATATCCTAAATGAATAAATTTTGATAAAGTTTCCTTCTTCATCTCTACCTCTCTCCTGCCTTCATTGGACGATGTAAAAATTCACTAGTATTTTCTTTCCTAAAATTTGTTTGCTTTCTCCTCTGGCCAAGTTTTCAAAGACTCAGGTGATCATTTTCACTAAAGTTTCTCCAGATCAACTTCTTAAATATTGTCAATTGACAACCTTAGATGTACCTCTACCCTATTCCAAAACTTCCTTAGAATCATTTTTATATCTCCAATATACAAGGAATAAAAACCAACAACAAAAGAACATTGGCTCTTATTTTAAAGAGTAAGATTTTCATACTCATGCTTAGAAAAAAACCCATTTCATAGACTATCTTCTCACATCAGGCCTCTTTAGATTTTCATTAAAACAAAATATTTTCTAGTCACAAAGTTGTATCTACATTTTGGCAACCATGACACTGTGAAAGAGATATGAACTCAGTTTTTAAACAACTAAGGATGAAACAGTTACAACACAAATCAACTCTGATGAGTCAAGAAAATAATAGTCTTTAATCTTATTTCCATGATAAATGACCTCAGATTCCACAAGCCCAAACAGTGTTGGCTTTGGATTCTTGTAAAGTTCAAGGTAAATCCTCTCATCTGTTCTGGTTAAAGTCAAATCAGAATAGATGTGTTGTTATCATTTCCT
>NW_021626064.1:0-4803 GCF_004785775.1 Grammomys surdaster
CCTCTCGGGCTCAGCAGTTGGCTCCTTTACTTGTAATGTACACACTGATCCTTTTTTCCTTTTTCTGCTCTTCCTTTTTCTATGTCTACCTGTTATGGTAGACTTTTTCAGCAACCTACACTACATCTTTTAACAACTTATCTTGCAGTCCCTCTAGCCTCTGAAGCTTTTTCCTGATATCTATTTAGCCTTGTCTAAAATGGCCACAGTGTGTACTGACAGACTGTCTCTGTGAGCTATTCTAGAAAGGCTATGGGCAACTCATCTGATCCCTGTTTAACCTCATGTACCTTGTTCAAAATTAGTGGGGCCACATATATACCCCTTAAGACCTACCAATGAAATCTGGCGTAGGCTTGTAAGTACCCTTTACCTTCTGCCACATGAAGATCCCAGTCAGATCTGGTCAGAAGCAACCCACTGTTGACCACGGCCTGGTCAATTGATGGTGCCCCCATGTCTGAGGTGAAGGTGGGCCATTCAGAGAAGCAGAGAGTAACTAACTTACCCTTTTTTACTATAAATCAGTATTGTCACTGAAACGGAAGCCTATTCTTTTGGCTCTCTGACTCAGGGCAGCCTGTAACTTTTCACAGCAGGTGGCCTGCCTGCAAGCAGTTGATCTCAGAGGTCTTGTGCTGAATTCATGTGACTTGTCTCAGCATTATTCACTCATATATCACTCATATATATATATATATATATTGTGAATAATCTTAAATTTCTAGTGAATTTTTTGCCTGAAATTGATGAGGCTCCTGAAATGGATGATAATTTGAAAAGCTGTGGTGCTACTTGGACCACCATATTCTCGCATCAGAAGCAGCCATTGGCCAAGGTCCATGCAAGTGGCAGATAGGAAGCTTCTGGGGCTGCTACAGCAGTGACACCGGGGTCTCCAGCCCAGCCATGCATGCCAGGCTAGGCAGCTGTTGCACTCTGCCCTGCTGCCACCTCCACTGACAGCAACAAGCAGGAAGGTACAGAGTTTCCTTTTCTTGGCGGCTAACCTTTGCAGCCAGGCAGGACAAGGGCACTGCACTAGGGGAGCCTCGAGCTGTTGTCCACCAAGCACGGGCCAGGATAGGATGCCCTCCATGCAGTGCCACCTGTAGAACACCCTATGCTTGGTGGGTAGGCTGCCTGAATCACGGTGGCCGCTCTCTAAAGGACCTGACTCTCTGCTCTGCAGTAGCTTTCTTGCACCTACTCTATTTCCTCCTCTGCTGGAAGCCATGTTACCTCTTTTTTTAATTTTCTTCTAATAGTTAATTTGGATGTTTAACACAGTAGATTCAGTCCAAAATAATGTCAGTCAAAGTCCAAAACACAGAGAACGACAACGAACACACAGATAATTCTCCAGGAAAACAGAGAAAGATGATCCAGACAGCTCACCCCTGTCACGGGTGGCACATAAACTAGTTTATATAGACAGTTCTCACCCCTGCCACGGGCACAGAAACCAGGTTACACAGACAGTCAAGACTTAGACAAACTGCTGGTGGAAGAATCCAGTAACCAGGTGACTTAGCCAGCTTATGCTGGACTAAATTTAACAGATTCCAAAAGGAGCAGGGTCCTCTCAACCCCTTTTAACACCATAAGCAACGAACAACACAAACAGAATCAGACACAGATGTCTGACACAAGACTGCCACAAGAGAGCAATAGACATTGCCCCAGGTGGCTTGCCAGACAGAGAAGGACCGTTTAACCAGGCGACTTGGCCACCTTACACTGGACAAAATCTAACAGGTTCAGATGACTTGGCCAGCTTACACTGGACCAAATCTAACAGATTCGATCCTACTTCCCAGAGGGACTCTGGAGCATCCTCCAGTGTCCCATGACCTGCAGCCTGCTGACACGTCTACCCTGCTGTCTGGTCACTCCTGAAGAGTTCCTTCCCAGAACTCCAAAACAGACTGCTCTCCATGGCTAGCCTGGTTCTTGCCCCTGCCACAGACACAGAAACCGGGATATACACTTCATAGACACAAAACACAAAACAGAAAAGCAGAAAATACACAAACCTGCTCTAGCAGACCTCCAATCTCCAAGCCACGGGGTCTGAGAGAGCTTGCAAATCTCGGTGGAACCTCCAAATGTTGGACCCAAAGATCCAAAACCAGGGAAAGTTCCTCCCCAGAAACACTCATGGACAGGGGATTTGCTGCAAAAACATGAGGATTAATGATAACCAGTTCACTTGGGCTCCCTTGCACGCAGGCAAGAGGAACCCAGACTGTCTTCTTAAAGATTTTTTCTTTATTAGCATTTCAAACATTATCCCTGTCCCAGTTTCCCCCTTGGATACCCCTATACGATGCCTCTTCCTCCTGCTCCTATGAGGGTGTTCCCCAACCCACGCTCTCCCCCCTCCCTACCCTGGAATTTCCCTACAGATGACCAAGGTCTCTCTTCCCATTAATACCAGACAAGGCCATCCTCTGCTACATATACAGCTCGAACCATGGGTCACAGCATGTGTACACTTTGGTTCGTAGTTTAGGCTCTGGGAGCTTTGGAAGCTCTGGGTGGTTGGTATGGTTTATTCCTATGGGGTTGCAGACCCCTTCAGCTCCTTCAGTCATTTCTCTAACTCCTCCATTGAGGACCCATGCTCAGTTCAATGGTTGAATGCAAGCATCTGCCTCTATGTTTGTCAGGTTCTGGCAGAGCCTTTCAGGAGACAGCAATATCAGGCTCCTGTCAGCAACCACTTTTTGGCATCAACAACAGTGTCTGGGTTTGGTGACTGTATGTGGAATAGACCCAGGAGGGGCAGTCTCTTGATGGCCTTTCCTTCAGTCTCTGCTCCACACTTTGTCTCCATATTTCCTCCTAGAATATTTTGTTCCTGATTCTAAAATGGATCTAAGCATCAACATTGGTCTTCCTTCTACTTGAGCTTCAGGTGGTCTGTGAGTTGTATCATGGGCACTATGAGCTTTGGTGCTAATATCCACTTATTAGTGAGTGCATGCCATGTGTGTTCTTTGGTGATTTGGTTAGTTCACTCAGTATTATATTTTTCTAGTTCCATCCATTTGCCTAAGAATTTCATGAAGTCATTGTTTTTAATAGCTGAGTAGTACTCCATTGTGTAAATGTACCACATTTTTGTATACATTCCTCCATTGAAGGACATCTGTGTTCTTGCCAGCTAATGGCTATTATAAATAAGTGGAGCATGTGTCCTTGTTATATGTTGGAGCGTCTTTTGTGTATTTGTCCAAGAGTGGTATAGCGGGATCCACAGTTAATACTATGTTCAATTTTCTGAGGAACCACCAGACTGATTTCTAGATTGGTTGTACCAGCTTGCAATTCCACCAACATTGGAGGAGTATTCCTCTTTCTCTACATCCTCGACAGCATCTGCTGTCTGTTTCTATATATAGGATGAAATTGGATGAAGGTTTAAAACAGATAGCTTTTATTATTTTGAAGTATTTTCCTTCCACTTTCACTCTCTCTGTGAGTTTTATTTAGAAAGAACACTTTATATTTTCAAAGGATGTTTTTCTTCCTCTATTAAGTTAATCCTGTAATTTGTGTCATTAAGTATACATTTATGTTTTATTATATCTCTATATCTGTGTTTATTGCACCAAGCATATATCTTTGGAATAAAGCCACCTTCATCATACTGGATGGTCCTATTAAAATGAGCATGTAGGCATCTGTCATTTTCCACCTGTGCTAGGAGCAGAGCCTCAGATCTGAACCCACACCTACAAAGCCCATACCCCAATTGCAGCTCTACTCCCCAGGGTACTCTGACACATACATGTTCACAGGATCAGAGGATCACAGGCTCACAGGGAGGAAAAGCTCCAATCAGAAGCAGGGAGATAACTCCAGATGACACCAGAGATAACCAGATGGTGAGAGGCAAGCACAAAAACATAAGCAAAAAAAAAAAAACCAAAAAAAACAAAAACAAAACAAACACCAATTTGACTTGGAAACATCAGAATCCAGTTCTCCCAACACAACAAGTCATAAATACCCCAACACACTTATAAAGCAAGATTCAGATCTAAATAATTATTTCATGGTGATGATAGAGAACTTTAAGAAGGACATAACTTCCTTAAAGAAATAAAAGATAACATAAGTAAGCACATAGAAAGAAGCCCTTAAAGAAGAAATACATAAATCCTTTAACGAAATACAGAACACAATCAAACAGGTGAAGAAATTGAATGAAACTGTCAAGCTTCAAAAATGAAATATAGGAGGCACTGCTGGTTGGTGCTGGGCCTGAGGAGGGGACACATGCTGGAATGCAGCTGTCAGGATCAAGCGATCACTCGCCGATGCTGGAGCCACTGAGGGCCCACATGGACCATCTGCCTCTGTATAGAATGAACCAAAGAGACTCGAACCTAGCAGCTATTCCACATGAAGCAGAAGATATTCAAGGAGACAACAGGTGGATGTCTCAGCATAATAGGTTTGTTCTGTATTGTAAAGACAAAGAGCCGGATATGCTGTTTCTGGGAGACTCCATGGTACAGTTAATGCAGCAGTATGAGATATGGCGGGAGCTGCTTTCTCCACTTCACGCCCTTAATTTTGGAATTGGAGGAGACACAAATCGATGTGTTTTATGGAGACTAAAGAATAGAGAGCTGGAGAATATTAAGCCTAAGGTCATTGTTGTCTGGGTAGGATCAAACAACCATGAAAATACAGAAGAAGTAGTAGGTGGGATTGAGGCCGTTGTACAACTTATAAACACGCAGCAGCCACAGGCCAAGATCATTGTACTGGATCTGTTACCTTGAGGTG
>NW_021626065.1:0-4803 GCF_004785775.1 Grammomys surdaster
CCTCTCGGGCTCAGCAGTTGGCTCCTTTACTTGTAATGTACACACTGATCCTTTTTTCCTTTTTCTGCTCTTCCTTTTTCTATGTCTACCTGTTATGGTAGACTTTTTCAGCAACCTACACTACATCTTTTAACAACTTATCTTGCAGTCCCTCTAGCCTCTGAAGCTTTTTCCTGATATCTATTTAGCCTTGTCTAAAATGGCCACAGTGTGTACTGACAGACTGTCTCTGTGAGCTATTCTAGAAAGGCTATGGGCAACTCATCTGATCCCTGTTTAACCTCATGTACCTTGTTCAAAATTAGTGGGGCCACATATATACCCCTTAAGACCTACCAATGAAATCTGGCGTAGGCTTGTAAGTACCCTTTACCTTCTGCCACATGAAGATCCCAGTCAGATCTGGTCAGAAGCAACCCACTGTTGACCACGGCCTGGTCAATTGATGGTGCCCCCATGTCTGAGGTGAAGGTGGGCCATTCAGAGAAGCAGAGAGTAACTAACTTACCCTTTTTTACTATAAATCAGTATTGTCACTGAAACGGAAGCCTATTCTTTTGGCTCTCTGACTCAGGGCAGCCTGTAACTTTTCACAGCAGGTGGCCTGCCTGCAAGCAGTTGATCTCAGAGGTCTTGTGCTGAATTCATGTGACTTGTCTCAGCATTATTCACTCATATATCACTCATATATATATATATATATATTGTGAATAATCTTAAATTTCTAGTGAATTTTTTGCCTGAAATTGATGAGGCTCCTGAAATGGATGATAATTTGAAAAGCTGTGGTGCTACTTGGACCACCATATTCTCGCATCAGAAGCAGCCATTGGCCAAGGTCCATGCAAGTGGCAGATAGGAAGCTTCTGGGGCTGCTACAGCAGTGACACCGGGGTCTCCAGCCCAGCCATGCATGCCAGGCTAGGCAGCTGTTGCACTCTGCCCTGCTGCCACCTCCACTGACAGCAACAAGCAGGAAGGTACAGAGTTTCCTTTTCTTGGCGGCTAACCTTTGCAGCCAGGCAGGACAAGGGCACTGCACTAGGGGAGCCTCGAGCTGTTGTCCACCAAGCACGGGCCAGGATAGGATGCCCTCCATGCAGTGCCACCTGTAGAACACCCTATGCTTGGTGGGTAGGCTGCCTGAATCACGGTGGCCGCTCTCTAAAGGACCTGACTCTCTGCTCTGCAGTAGCTTTCTTGCACCTACTCTATTTCCTCCTCTGCTGGAAGCCATGTTACCTCTTTTTTTAATTTTCTTCTAATAGTTAATTTGGATGTTTAACACAGTAGATTCAGTCCAAAATAATGTCAGTCAAAGTCCAAAACACAGAGAACGACAACGAACACACAGATAATTCTCCAGGAAAACAGAGAAAGATGATCCAGACAGCTCACCCCTGTCACGGGTGGCACATAAACTAGTTTATATAGACAGTTCTCACCCCTGCCACGGGCACAGAAACCAGGTTACACAGACAGTCAAGACTTAGACAAACTGCTGGTGGAAGAATCCAGTAACCAGGTGACTTAGCCAGCTTATGCTGGACTAAATTTAACAGATTCCAAAAGGAGCAGGGTCCTCTCAACCCCTTTTAACACCATAAGCAACGAACAACACAAACAGAATCAGACACAGATGTCTGACACAAGACTGCCACAAGAGAGCAATAGACATTGCCCCAGGTGGCTTGCCAGACAGAGAAGGACCGTTTAACCAGGCGACTTGGCCACCTTACACTGGACAAAATCTAACAGGTTCAGATGACTTGGCCAGCTTACACTGGACCAAATCTAACAGATTCGATCCTACTTCCCAGAGGGACTCTGGAGCATCCTCCAGTGTCCCATGACCTGCAGCCTGCTGACACGTCTACCCTGCTGTCTGGTCACTCCTGAAGAGTTCCTTCCCAGAACTCCAAAACAGACTGCTCTCCATGGCTAGCCTGGTTCTTGCCCCTGCCACAGACACAGAAACCGGGATATACACTTCATAGACACAAAACACAAAACAGAAAAGCAGAAAATACACAAACCTGCTCTAGCAGACCTCCAATCTCCAAGCCACGGGGTCTGAGAGAGCTTGCAAATCTCGGTGGAACCTCCAAATGTTGGACCCAAAGATCCAAAACCAGGGAAAGTTCCTCCCCAGAAACACTCATGGACAGGGGATTTGCTGCAAAAACATGAGGATTAATGATAACCAGTTCACTTGGGCTCCCTTGCACGCAGGCAAGAGGAACCCAGACTGTCTTCTTAAAGATTTTTTCTTTATTAGCATTTCAAACATTATCCCTGTCCCAGTTTCCCCCTTGGATACCCCTATACGATGCCTCTTCCTCCTGCTCCTATGAGGGTGTTCCCCAACCCACGCTCTCCCCCCTCCCTACCCTGGAATTTCCCTACAGATGACCAAGGTCTCTCTTCCCATTAATACCAGACAAGGCCATCCTCTGCTACATATACAGCTCGAACCATGGGTCACAGCATGTGTACACTTTGGTTCGTAGTTTAGGCTCTGGGAGCTTTGGAAGCTCTGGGTGGTTGGTATGGTTTATTCCTATGGGGTTGCAGACCCCTTCAGCTCCTTCAGTCATTTCTCTAACTCCTCCATTGAGGACCCATGCTCAGTTCAATGGTTGAATGCAAGCATCTGCCTCTATGTTTGTCAGGTTCTGGCAGAGCCTTTCAGGAGACAGCAATATCAGGCTCCTGTCAGCAACCACTTTTTGGCATCAACAACAGTGTCTGGGTTTGGTGACTGTATGTGGAATAGACCCAGGAGGGGCAGTCTCTTGATGGCCTTTCCTTCAGTCTCTGCTCCACACTTTGTCTCCATATTTCCTCCTAGAATATTTTGTTCCTGATTCTAAAATGGATCTAAGCATCAACATTGGTCTTCCTTCTACTTGAGCTTCAGGTGGTCTGTGAGTTGTATCATGGGCATTATGAGCTTTGGTGCTAATATCCACATATTAGTGAGTGCATGCCATATGTGTTCTTTGGTGATTTGGTTAGTTCACTCAGTATTATATTTTTCTAGTTCCATCCATTTGCCTAAGAATTTCATGAAGTCATTCTTTTTAATAGCTGAGTAGTACTCCATTGTGTAAATGTACCACATTTTTGTATACATCCCTCCATTGAAGGACATCTGTGTTCTTGCCAGCTAATGGCTATTATAAATAAGTGGAGCATGTGTCCTTGTTATATGTTGGAGCGTCTTTTGTGTATTTGTCCAAGAGTGGTATAGCGGGATCCACAGTTAATACTATGTTCAATTTTCTGAGGAACCACCAGACTGATTTCTAGATTGGTTGTACCAGCTTGCAATTCCACCAACATTGGAGGAGTATTCCTCTTTCTCTACATCCTCGACAGCATCTGCTGTCTGTTTCTATATATAGGATGAAATTGGATGAAGGTTTAAAACAGATAGCTTTTATTATTTTGAAGTATTTTCCTTCCACTTTCACTCTCTCTGTGAGTTTTATTTAGAAAGAACACTTTATATTTTCAAAGGATGTTTTTCTTCCTCTATTAAGTTAATCCTGTAATTTGTGTCATTAAGTATACATTTATGTTTTATTATATCTCTATATCTGTGTTTATTGCACCAAGCATATATCTTTGGAATAAAGCCACCTTCATCATACTGGATGGTCCTATTAAAATGAGCATGTAGGCATCTGTCATTTTCCACCTGTGCTAGGAGCAGAGCCTCAGATCTGAACCCACACCTACAAAGCCCATACCCCAATTGCAGCTCTACTCCCCAGGGTACTCTGACACATACATGTTCACAGGATCAGAGGATCACAGGCTCACAGGGAGGAAAAGCTCCAATCAGAAGCAGGGAGATAACTCCAGATGACACCAGAGATAACCAGATGGTGAGAGGCAAGCACAAAAACATAAGCAAAAAAAAAAAAACCAAAAAAAACAAAAACAAAACAAACACCAATTTGACTTGGAAACATCAGAATCCAGTTCTCCCAACACAACAAGTCATAAATACCCCAACACACTTATAAAGCAAGATTCAGATCTAAATAATTATTTCATGGTGATGATAGAGAACTTTAAGAAGGACATAACTTCCTTAAAGAAATAAAAGATAACATAAGTAAGCACATAGAAAGAAGCCCTTAAAGAAGAAATACATAAATCCTTTAACGAAATACAGAACACAATCAAACAGGTGAAGAAATTGAATGAAACTGTCAAGCTTCAAAAATGAAATATAGGAGGCACTGCTGGTTGGTGCTGGGCCTGAGGAGGGGACACATGCTGGAATGCAGCTGTCAGGATCAAGCGATCACTCGCCGATGCTGGAGCCACTGAGGGCCCACATGGACCATCTGCCTCTGTATAGAATGAACCAAAGAGACTCGAACCTAGCAGCTATTCCACATGAAGCAGAAGATATTCAAGGAGACAACAGGTGGATGTCTCAGCATAATAGGTTTGTTCTGTATTGTAAAGACAAAGAGCCGGATATGCTGTTTCTGGGAGACTCCATGGTACAGTTAATGCAGCAGTATGAGATATGGCGGGAGCTGCTTTCTCCACTTCACGCCCTTAATTTTGGAATTGGAGGAGACACAAATCGATGTGTTTTATGGAGACTAAAGAATAGAGAGCTGGAGAATATTAAGCCTAAGGTCATTGTTGTCTGGGTAGGATCAAACAACCATGAAAATACAGAAGAAGTAGTAGGTGGGATTGAGGCCGTTGTACAACTTATAAACACGCAGCAGCCACAGGCCAAGATCATTGTACTGGATCTGTTACCTTGAGGTG
>NW_021626066.1:0-4675 GCF_004785775.1 Grammomys surdaster
GTAATGTACACACTGGTCCTTTTTTCCTTTTTCTGCTCTTTCTTTTTCTATGTCCACCTGTTATGGTAGATGTCTTCAGCAACCTGCACTAAATCTTTCAACAACTTATCTTGCAGTCCCTCTAGCCTCTGAAGCTTTTTCCTGATATCTATTTAGCCTTGTCTAAAATGGCCACAGTGTGTACTGACAGACTGTCTCTGTGAGCTATTCTAGAAAGGCTATGGGCAACTCATCTGATCCCTGTTTAACCTCATGTACCTTTTTCAAAATTAGTGGGGCCACATATATCCCCCTTGAGACCTGCCAATGAAATCTGGTGTAGGCTTTTAGGTACCCTTTACCTTCTGCCACATGAAGATCCCAGTCAGATCTGGTCAGAAGCAACCCACTGTTGACCATGGCCTGGTCAGTTGATGGTGCCCCTATGTCTGAGGTGAAGGTAGGCCATTTGGAGAAGCAGAGAGTAACTAACTTACCCTTTTTTACTATAAATCAGTATTTGCACAAAAAGGGAAGCCTATTCTTTTGGCTTTCTGACTCAGGACAGCCCGTAACTTTTCACAGCAGGTGGCCTGCCTGCAAGCAGTTGATCTCAGAGGTCTTGTGCTGAATTCATGTGACTTGTCTCAGGATTATTCACTCATGAACATATATATATAACTCTCAGGTGAATAATCTTAAATTTCTAGTGAATTTTTTTCCTGAAATTGATCAGCCACCTGAAATGGGTGGTAATTTGAAAAGCTGTGGTGCTATTTGGACCACCATATTCTCACATCAGAAGCAGCCATCGGCCAAGGTCCATGCAAGTGGCAGGTAGGAAGTTGCTGGGGCTGCTACAGCAGTGACACCGGGGTCTCCAGCCCAGCCATGCATGCCAGGCTAGGCAGCTGTTGCACACTGCCCCGCTGCCACCTCCACTGACAGCAACAAGCAGGAAGGGACAGAGCTTCCTTTTCTTGGTTGCCAAACTGTGCAGCCGGACAGGTCAAGGGCACTGCACTAGGGGAGCCTCGAGCTGTTGCCCACCGAGCACGGGCCAGGCTAGGATGCCCTCCATGCAGTGCCAACTGGAAAACACCCTATGCTTGGTGGGTAGGCTGCCTGAATCACGGTGGCCTCTCTCTAAAGGACCTGACTCCTTGCTCTGCAGTAGCTCTCTTGCACCTACTCTATTTCCTCCTCTGCTGGCAGCCATGTTACCTCTTTTTTAACTTTCTTCTAATAGTTAATTTGGATGTTTAAAACAGTAGATTCAGTCCAAAATAACGTCAGTCAAAGTCCAAAACACAGAGAACGGCAACCAACACACAGATAGTTCGCCAAGAAAACAGAGAAAGACAATTCAGACAGCTCACCCCTGTCACAGGCAGCACATAAACCAGGTTATATAGACAGTTCTTGCCCCTGCCACAGGCACAGAAACCAGGTTACACAGACAGTCAAGACACAGGCAAACTGCTGGTGGAAGGATCCAGTAACCAGATGACTTGGTCAGCTTATGCTGCACTAAATCTAACAGATTCTAAAAGGAGCAGGGTCCTCTCAACCCCCTTTAACACCATAAGCAATGAACAACACAAACAGAATCAGACACAGATGTCTGACACAAGACTGCCACAAGAGAGCAATAGACATTGCCCCAGGTGGCTTGCCAGACAGAGGAGGACCATTTAACCAGGTGACTTGGCCACCTTACGCTGGACAAAATCTAACAGATTTGATCCTACTTCCCAGAGGGACTCTGGAGCATCCTTCAGTGTCCCATGACCTGTGGCATGCTGGTACGTCTATCCTGCTGCCTGGTCACCCCCGAAGACTTCCTTCCCAGAACTCCAAAACAGACTGCTCTCCGTGGCTAGCCCAGTTCTTGCCCCTGCCACGGACACAGAAACCAGGTTATATACTTCATAGACAGAAAACACAAAACAGAAGACACACAAACCTGCTCTAGCAGACCTCCAATCCCCGAGCCACGGGGTCTGAGAGAGGTTTCAAATCTCGGTGGAACCTCCGAATGTTGGACCCAAAGATCCAAAACCAGGGGACATGCCCCTGCAGAAACACTCATGGACAGGGCATTTGCTACAAAAACATAAGGATTAATGATAACCAGTGCACTTGGCTCCCTTGCACGCAGGCAAGAGGAACCCAGACTGTCTTCTTAAAGATTTTTTCTCATTAGCATTTCAAATATTATCCTTGTCCCAGTTTCCCCCTGAAGACCCCTATGCCTCTTCCCTCTACTCCTATGAGATTGTTCCCCAACCCACGCACTCCCCCCTTCCAACCCTGGAATTCCCCTACACAGGACCAAGGGTATCTCTTCCCATTAATACCAGACAAGGCCATCCTCTGCTACATATACAGCTGGAACCATGGGTCACACCATGTGTATACTTTGGTTGGTAGTTTAGGCCCTGGGAACTTTGGAAGCTCTGGGTGGTTGATATGGTTTATTCCTATGGGGTTGCAGAACCCTTAAGCTCCTTCAGTCCTTTCTCTAACTCCTCCATTGAGGACCCATGCTCAGTTCAGTGATTAAATGCAAACATCTGCCTCTATGTTTGTCATGCTCTGGCAGAGCCCCTCAGGAGACAGCAATATCAGGCTCCTGTCAGAGTCCTTTTGTCTGGGTTTGGTGACTATATATGAGATAGATTCCCAGGTGGGGCAGTCTCTGGATGGCCTTTCCTTCAGTCTTTGCTCCATACTTTGTCTCCATATTTCCTCCTAGAGTATTTTGTTCCTGCTTCTAAAAAGGATCGAAGAATCAACATTGGTCTTCCTTCTTCTTGAGATTCATGTGGTCTGTGAATTGTATCATGGGCATTATGAGCTTTTGGGCTAATATCCACTTAATGAGTGAGTGGATGCCATGTGTGTTCTGTGGGGATTTGGTTAGCTCACTCAGTATGATATTTTTCTAGTTCCATCCATTTGCCTAAGAATTTCATGAAGTCATTGTTTTTAATAGCTGAGTAGTACTCCATTGTGTAAATGTACCACATTTTTTTATACATCCCTCCGTTGAAGGACATCTGTGTTCTTGCCATGTAATGGCTATTATAAATAAGTGGAGCATGTGTCCTTGTTATATGTTGGAGCATCTTTTGTGTATTTGTCCAAGAGTGGTATAGCGGGATCCACAGTTAATACTATGTCCAATTTTCTGAGGAAACACCAGACTGATTTCCAGAGTGGTTGTAACATCTTGTATCTCACCATTAATGGAGGAGTGTTCCTCTTTCTCCACATCTTTGCCAGCATCTGTTCTCTGTTTCTATATGTAGGATGATATTGGATGTAGGTTTAAAACAGATAGCTTTTATTATTTTGAAATATTTTCCTTCCACTTTCACTCTCTCTGGCAGTTTTATTTAGAAAGAATAATTTATATTTTCAAAGGATTTTTTCCTCCTCTATTCAGTTAATCCTGTAATTTGT
The DNA here is from genome assembly GCF_004785775.1 of Grammomys surdaster. Lineage (NCBI taxonomy): Eukaryota > Metazoa > Chordata > Mammalia > Rodentia > Muridae > Grammomys > Grammomys surdaster. The sequence continues at coordinate 3,448 of NW_021626066.1, forward strand.
GGCATTAAGTACACATTTATGTTTTATTATATCTGTATAACTGTGTTTATTGCACTAAGCGTATATCTTTGGAATAAAGCCACCTTCAATATACTGGATGGTCCTATTAAAATGAGCATGTAAGCATCTTCCATTTTCCACCTGTGCTAGGAGCAGAGCCTCAGATCTGAACCCACACCCACAAAGCCAATACCCCAATTGCAGCTCAACTCCCCAGGGTACTCTGACACATACAGGTTCACAGGATCAGAGGATCACAGGATCACAGGGAGGAAAAGCTCCATTCAGAAACAAGGAGATAACTCCAGATGACAGCAGAGATAACCAGATGGTGAGAGGCAAGCACAAAAACATAAGAAAAAAGAACCCACTCATTTGACTTAGAAACATCAGAAACCAGTTCTCCCAACACAACAAGTCCTAAATACCCCAACACACCTATAAAGCAAGATTCAGATCTAAATAATTATTTCATGGTGATGATAGAGGACTTTAAGAAGGACATAACTTCCTTAAAGTTAGAAAAGATAACATAAGTAAACACATAGAAGCCCTTAAAGAGGAAAAGCATAAATCCCTTAAAGAAATACAGAAGAACACAATAAAACAGGTGGAGAAATTGAATGAAACTGTCAAGCTTCAAAAATGACATATAGGAGGCACTGCTGGTTGGTGCTGGGCCCGAGGAGGGGGGATGCATGCTGGAATGCAGCTGTCAGGATCAAGTAAGCAATTGAAGCGCACCCGCTGATGCCACAGCTGCTGAGGGTCTACATGGACCCTCTGCCTCTGTATAGAATGAGCCAAGGCGACTTGAACCTAGCAGCTATTCCACATACAGCAGAAGATATTCAAGGTGACAACAGGTGGATGTCTCAGCATAATAGGTTTGTTCTGGATTGTAAAGACAAAGAGCTGGATGTGCTGTTTGTGGGAGACTCCATGGTGCAGTTAATGCAGCAGTACGAGATATAGCGGGAGCTGCTTTCTCCACTTCACGCCCTTAATTTTGGAATTGGAGGAGACACAACTCGATGTGTTTTATGGAGACTAAAGAATAGAGAGCTGGAGAATTTTAAGGCTAAGGTCATTGTTGTCTGGGTAGGAACAAACAACCATTAAGATACAGCAGAAGAAGTAACAGGTGTGATTGAGGCCGTTGTACAACTTATAAACACGGGGCAGCCACAGGCCAAGATCATTGTACTGGATCTGTTACCTTGAGGTG
>NW_021626067.1:0-1423 GCF_004785775.1 Grammomys surdaster
AACTCATACATGACTTGTCTATTCCTGTAGGCATTCATAATACATTCTAATAGGAAGAATGTCTATTTCTACGCTGCAAAACTGATTAGAAATCCAAAGTACAGACATTGTCCATTCCTCTGAATATCTTGTGTCAAGACTAGTGGGACTATTGATTAGATATTTCTGATGTTTTCAACCAGACATCAAAGGCTCCTTGTGAATTTTGTGATAAGTTTAAACATGGGAACACTTGGTGGGAAAATGCATACATGTGCAAAAAGAGATAGTTACTAATTAGTAACATGCACAAAACTTAGTACTTTTTTTATTATTGATGAAACCAGTCACTGCATGTGTGTGTGTGTGTGTGTGTGTGTGTGTGGGAGAGAGAGAGAGAGAGAGAGAGAGAGAGAGAGAGAGAGAGAGAAGGGACAATCTGTCAGAGAGACAGATGGTATGAGTAACATTTCTACTTATTCTATGATATATCTGATCCCTTTCATAAACAAGACTTTATAAACAACCATGTAAAGTTAGGTAAAGCATTTTCTTACCAATACAATGTACACTCTGGTCTTTGTTTGTTTGTTTGTTTGTTTGTTTGTTTTGCTTGTTTTATTATCATGTCAAAAGTCAAATTGTGTACAGTTTAGTTGAAAAATATAGCTATTATTTTAGCAGTCATTGCAAATGTAAAAGAGTCATTCTGAAGTCCTTAAACAGATTTTCGTCCATAACTGCTTTTCAAATTTTTCAATATTCTAATTTTTTCTATATTCTAAATATTATGATCTGTACAAAATATGAGAAAATAAATATTTAAAATAAATGTGAAAACTAAAATTTCCATCACTCAAGTATGACAGATCATCTTTGCAATGTAAGGACACGGGAGCCAGAGGCATGAAGTTTTCAAAGATGTTGATGATATTGAGCCCTTCTAGAGTACTAGATTTGGCAAATAAAAAAGTGATGAGATATATGAAAGAAAAACCACAGTAAAATTTATTGATAAATTATTTATCTGTGGGAAAACTACTTGGAAAATATATTGTTAAAATTATTCCCATGGTTATGTGATAGAGGCCTTCTCCAAGTAAACCTCAGGTAACCTAGAATTTATTTGGATTTGGTAGCATATTTGAGAGGGTTGGAGAGATTAATACATTTCCAAGCAGCCAAATTTGTTCTTTATCTATGTACCTTTGGACAGTTGAACTATCAGCATGCACAACCACAATGATTTGATCATAGAGGGTGCTCCCTGAACCTGTACTTACAAAGAGTTAGGTAGGTCTTGCCATCCTCTTGCAAATACCCAGTGATTGTGGTCAATGAGCAATGTCCGTTTTCCCTAAAATATCAAAGACAGAACCTACGGTTTGTTCTTTGCTAACATTGAATTCATATTAAAGATCTTCAAGCATTATAATGCATTTGA
>NW_021626068.1:0-4672 GCF_004785775.1 Grammomys surdaster
GTAATGTACACACTGGTCCTTTTTTCCTTTTTCTGCTCTTTCTTTTTCTATGTCCACCTGTTATGGTAGATGTCTTCAGCAACCTGCACTAAATCTTTCAACAACTTATCTTGCAGTCCCTCTAGCCTCTGAAGCTTTTTCCTGATATCTATTTAGCCTTGTCTAAAATGGCCACAGTGTGTACTGACAGACTGTCTCTGTGAGCTATTCTAGAAAGGCTATGGGCAACTCATCTGATCCCTGTTTAACCTCATGTACCTTTTTCAAAATTAGTGGGGCCACATATATCCCCCTTGAGACCTGCCAATGAAATCTGGTGTAGGCTTTTAGGTACCCTTTACCTTCTGCCACATGAAGATCCCAGTCAGATCTGGTCAGAAGCAACCCACTGTTGACCATGGCCTGGTCAGTTGATGGTGCCCCTATGTCTGAGGTGAAGGTAGGCCATTTGGAGAAGCAGAGAGTAACTAACTTACCCTTTTTTACTATAAATCAGTATTTGCACAAAAAGGGAAGCCTATTCTTTTGGCTTTCTGACTCAGGACAGCCCGTAACTTTTCACAGCAGGTGGCCTGCCTGCAAGCAGTTGATCTCAGAGGTCTTGTGCTGAATTCATGTGACTTGTCTCAGGATTATTCACTCATGAACATATATATATAACTCTCAGGTGAATAATCTTAAATTTCTAGTGAATTTTTTTCCTGAAATTGATCAGCCACCTGAAATGGGTGGTAATTTGAAAAGCTGTGGTGCTATTTGGACCACCATATTCTCACATCAGAAGCAGCCATCGGCCAAGGTCCATGCAAGTGGCAGGTAGGAAGTTGCTGGGGCTGCTACAGCAGTGACACCGGGGTCTCCAGCCCAGCCATGCATGCCAGGCTAGGCAGCTGTTGCACACTGCCCCGCTGCCACCTCCACTGACAGCAACAAGCAGGAAGGGACAGAGCTTCCTTTTCTTGGTTGCCAAACTGTGCAGCCGGACAGGTCAAGGGCACTGCACTAGGGGAGCCTCGAGCTGTTGCCCACCGAGCACGGGCCAGGCTAGGATGCCCTCCATGCAGTGCCAACTGGAAAACACCCTATGCTTGGTGGGTAGGCTGCCTGAATCACGGTGGCCTCTCTCTAAAGGACCTGACTCCTTGCTCTGCAGTAGCTCTCTTGCACCTACTCTATTTCCTCCTCTGCTGGCAGCCATGTTACCTCTTTTTTAACTTTCTTCTAATAGTTAATTTGGATGTTTAAAACAGTAGATTCAGTCCAAAATAACGTCAGTCAAAGTCCAAAACACAGAGAACGGCAACCAACACACAGATAGTTCGCCAAGAAAACAGAGAAAGACAATTCAGACAGCTCACCCCTGTCACAGGCAGCACATAAACCAGGTTATATAGACAGTTCTTGCCCCTGCCACAGGCACAGAAACCAGGTTACACAGACAGTCAAGACACAGGCAAACTGCTGGTGGAAGGATCCAGTAACCAGATGACTTGGTCAGCTTATGCTGCACTAAATCTAACAGATTCTAAAAGGAGCAGGGTCCTCTCAACCCCCTTTAACACCATAAGCAATGAACAACACAAACAGAATCAGACACAGATGTCTGACACAAGACTGCCACAAGAGAGCAATAGACATTGCCCCAGGTGGCTTGCCAGACAGAGGAGGACCATTTAACCAGGTGACTTGGCCACCTTACGCTGGACAAAATCTAACAGATTTGATCCTACTTCCCAGAGGGACTCTGGAGCATCCTTCAGTGTCCCATGACCTGTGGCATGCTGGTACGTCTATCCTGCTGCCTGGTCACCCCCGAAGACTTCCTTCCCAGAACTCCAAAACAGACTGCTCTCCGTGGCTAGCCCAGTTCTTGCCCCTGCCACGGACACAGAAACCAGGTTATATACTTCATAGACAGAAAACACAAAACAGAAGACACACAAACCTGCTCTAGCAGACCTCCAATCCCCGAGCCACGGGGTCTGAGAGAGGTTTCAAATCTCGGTGGAACCTCCGAATGTTGGACCCAAAGATCCAAAACCAGGGGACATGCCCCTGCAGAAACACTCATGGACAGGGCATTTGCTACAAAAACATAAGGATTAATGATAACCAGTGCACTTGGCTCCCTTGCACGCAGGCAAGAGGAACCCAGACTGTCTTCTTAAAGATTTTTTCTCATTAGCATTTCAAATATCCTTGTCCCAGTTTCCCCCTGAAGACCCCTATGCCTCTTCCCTCTACTCCTATGAGATTGTTCCCCAACCCACGCACTCCCCCCTTCCAACCCTGGAATTCCCCTACACAGGACCAAGGGTATCTCTTCCCATTAATACCAGACAAGGCCATCCTCTGCTACATATACAGCTGGAACCATGGGTCACACCATGTGTATACTTTGGTTGGTAGTTTAGGCCCTGGGAACTTTGGAAGCTCTGGGTGGTTGATATGGTTTATTCCTATGGGGTTGCAGAACCCTTAAGCTCCTTCAGTCCTTTCTCTAACTCCTCCATTGAGGACCCATGCTCAGTTCAGTGATTAAATGCAAACATCTGCCTCTATGTTTGTCATGCTCTGGCAGAGCCCCTCAGGAGACAGCAATATCAGGCTCCTGTCAGAGTCCTTTTGTCTGGGTTTGGTGACTATATATGAGATAGATTCCCAGGTGGGGCAGTCTCTGGATGGCCTTTCCTTCAGTCTTTGCTCCATACTTTGTCTCCATATTTCCTCCTAGAGTATTTTGTTCCTGCTTCTAAAAAGGATCGAAGAATCAACATTGGTCTTCCTTCTTCTTGAGATTCATGTGGTCTGTGAATTGTATCATGGGCATTATGAGCTTTTGGGCTAATATCCACTTAATGAGTGAGTGGATGCCATGTGTGTTCTGTGGGGATTTGGTTAGCTCACTCAGTATGATATTTTTCTAGTTCCATCCATTTGCCTAAGAATTTCATGAAGTCATTGTTTTTAATAGCTGAGTAGTACTCCATTGTGTAAATGTACCACATTTTTTTATACATCCCTCCGTTGAAGGACATCTGTGTTCTTGCCATGTAATGGCTATTATAAATAAGTGGAGCATGTGTCCTTGTTATATGTTGGAGCATCTTTTGTGTATTTGTCCAAGAGTGGTATAGCGGGATCCACAGTTAATACTATGTCCAATTTTCTGAGGAAACACCAGACTGATTTCCAGAGTGGTTGTAACATCTTGTATCTCACCATTAATGGAGGAGTGTTCCTCTTTCTCCACATCTTTGCCAGCATCTGTTCTCTGTTTCTATATGTAGGATGATATTGGATGTAGGTTTAAAACAGATAGCTTTTATTATTTTGAAATATTTTCCTTCCACTTTCACTCTCTCTGGCAGTTTTATTTAGAAAGAATAATTTATATTTTCAAAGGATTTTTTCCTCCTCTATTCAGTTAATCCTGTAATTTGTGGCATTAAGTACACATTTATGTTTTATTATATCTGTATAACTGTGTTTATTGCACTAAGCGTATATCTTTGGAATAAAGCCACCTTCAATATACTGGATGGTCCTATTAAAATGAGCATGTAAGCATCTTCCATTTTCCACCTGTGCTAGGAGCAGAGCCTCAGATCTGAACCCACACCCACAAAGCCAATACCCCAATTGCAGCTCAACTCCCCAGGGTACTCTGACACATACAGGTTCACAGGATCAGAGGATCACAGGATCACAGGGAGGAAAAGCTCCATTCAGAAACAAGGAGATAACTCCAGATGACAGCAGAGATAACCAGATGGTGAGAGGCAAGCACAAAAACATAAGAAAAAAGAACCCACTCATTTGACTTAGAAACATCAGAAACCAGTTCTCCCAACACAACAAGTCCTAAATACCCCAACACACCTATAAAGCAAGATTCAGATCTAAATAATTATTTCATGGTGATGATAGAGGACTTTAAGAAGGACATAACTTCCTTAAAGTTAGAAAAGATAACATAAGTAAACACATAGAAGCCCTTAAAGAGGAAAAGCATAAATCCCTTAAAGAAATACAGAAGAACACAATAAAACAGGTGGAGAAATTGAATGAAACTGTCAAGCTTCAAAAATGACATATAGGAGGCACTGCTGGTTGGTGCTGGGCCCGAGGAGGGGGGATGCATGCTGGAATGCAGCTGTCAGGATCAAGTAAGCAATTGAAGCGCACCCGCTGATGCCACAGCTGCTGAGGGTCTACATGGACCCTCTGCCTCTGTATAGAATGAGCCAAGGCGACTTGAACCTAGCAGCTATTCCACATACAGCAGAAGATATTCAAGGTGACAACAGGTGGATGTCTCAGCATAATAGGTTTGTTCTGGATTGTAAAGACAAAGAGCTGGATGTGCTGTTTGTGGGAGACTCCATGGTGCAGTTAATGCAGCAGTACGAGATATAGCGGGAGCTGCTTTCTCCACTTCACGCCCTTAATTTTGGAATTGGAGGAGACACAACTCGATGTGTTTTATGGAGACTAAAGAATAGAGAGCTGGAGAATTTTAAGGCTAAGGTCATTGTTGTCTGGGTAGGAACAAACAACCATTAAGATACAGCAGAAGAAGTAACAGGTGTGATTGAGGCCGTTGTACAACTTATAAACACGGGGCAGCCACAGGCCAAGATCATTGTACTGGATCTGTTACCTTGAGGTG
>NW_021626069.1:0-2317 GCF_004785775.1 Grammomys surdaster
TTCTTCTTCTTCTTCTTCTTCTTCTTCTTCTTCTTCTTCTTCTTCTTTTCGCTGCAAAAACATGAGGTTTAATGATAATCAAGCACTGGGGCTCCCTTGCATGCAGGCAAGAGGAACCCCAAGTTAAAGCTAAGAGCAGTTTTTATACAGTTTACTGGGTGGAGTAGAGAAACAATGACTAGGCACAATATGATTGGCAGAATAGTGTGACTTTTAAACTGATTGGTCTTTGGGGAATGGGATGGCAAGAACCTCCCTTGTCTGTGAGTGGCAAGGGTTGATCCATCCTGTGGAATGTGTCTATGTGTTCTGGGCCTTCCTCACCCTTACTGTGGTCTGAAGAATGTTAATCAGTCTCTCTCTTCTTCCTCTGAATGTTAATCCAGCAGGTAACCTCTGACTAAGGAATGTGCTCCTCCCGGTTTGTGTCCTGGGACATTTAATTTTTAAGTTTAACTGAAACCTGAGATTCTTTCAATTTTAAGTTTAAACTGAGACCTGAAATTCGCACATTCCCCCCTTTTTCTTGTGGCTGATTCCAATCTTGGAATCACAAGTCATCATCTTGGTATATAGCGTGATATTGTCTAAGCATAAGCACTTGTATGGTATTAACACGATCTTAAATTAAGATAGTAAATTAAGGGGAGTTAGGAGTTAAACAAAGACTCAAACTGTATCTTTTCCATTGAATTTTTAACTATCTTTTTTCCACTCCCTGGATGGTCACCCTTAGGTAACACAGAAAAGGTAGCTGTCTCTATACATACATACACTGATGGTCCTATTGTTGGCCTCTCTCATCTCTGGAGTGATCATGCATGGGGTTTCTCGAAGGACACTTCTCAACTTTGGGTGGACACACCCCAAGCCCCACCCTCCAAGGCTGCTTCTGGGACACAATTTAGATTCGAAAGTTCCCTGTCCCTGACACTTAGGCAATTTCCACCCCTGTGTCTCTAGGTTGGGGACATCTCAGGAGTCAAGGCCTGCTGCTAACTTACAGAGATCAAAGACAAGGTCTGGCAGCCAAGCACAAGTTAAGTGTCCTACTGCAGTGGACCAAGCCACATTTCCCGTGGCTAAGAATACCCACCAAGTCACCTTGACAAGGCTGTGTGGGGTGTTGAGGCTCAGCACTGGAGGGAAGATCCTTGCAGAACAACAGGTGATCTTGAGCTTCAGGGTGTTTCTCAGGTGTCTGGCTATTCTCTAGTCGGCATCAGGTGCAGGTGCTGGTCTGACTTATGTGAAGTCAGGCAGTTACTCTATCTACTTCAGTGGAGGTTGGGATGGTCAACAGCACCAGGAACAGCCTCTTTTACTTTGTTTACTCCTGTGGAACCTCTAGGGTTATGTTATACAGATCACTAAGTGATTAAGGCCATTCCTTAATCTAGTCCCAGTCCCTAGTGGGTGTCTTTTGTAGGCCCATAACCAGGATAGGCTCCTGCATAGCCACTTCTTGAGCCACTTGATCTGTCTGGTTATTGTCTCAGGCCACTGAGTCTCTTTCCTCCTGGTATCCTGGGCAACAAATACTCACAGTTGCTGGCTTCATCGGGGCATCCAAGAGATCTAAGATTTCTTCTGATATGAGCAGTCCTCTCTCTCTTAGTATATAGCCCTGTAGACATGGGTTGTGGCAAAGGCACACCTGCTGTCTGTGTAGATGTTAATTTTCCTACAAGCCCCAAGTTCCAAGGCTGTTTTCTGTGCTGACAAGCCCAGGGGTGGGGAGTAGAAGTTCAGTCCATATGACATTTGTGCCGTCCACTACAGCAGCACCAGCTTGTCTCTGACCAGCATGGAGAAAACTGCCACCGTCTGAAAAGCAGGTTGTCTCGGCCCCCAGCAGGGGTCAGTAGGAGAAGCCTTTTCTCTATCTTGTGTGTTCTTCTTTTGGGCCAGTTACAGCCCGTCCAGCAGGAAGTGTATCTGGGCCTCTATCTTGGGGAGTAACTCTCAACCCAACAGAGGGTAGGGACAGTCTGGGATGACATAAATGAATGGGATACCCAGCCCATCTCTTGATTGACCATTTTTTGGGTAGTCTATGAATACATTTTGGTATCAGTGCTCCTTGGAACCAAGACCTTGTTTTGAAACAATGCCATTGGCTTGGAGGAGGACTGAGTGTTGAGTCCCTGTGTCCACCAAGAGTTGGGTGGGTCCAAGCCCCGTCTACCCCAATCGCTTTCTTCACTCAGAGCTAATATCTTTGTCATTTGGGGGTGTTTTTCCCAAGACCCGGGATTTCCTGACTCTGGCTTCCATTTGTTAGGCCCTCTCGGGCTCAGCAGTTGGCTCCTTTACT
>NW_021626070.1:0-2034 GCF_004785775.1 Grammomys surdaster
GTAATGGCACCCTAGACCCCATTATTTTACGGAGTCTTAATACATATTGCCAGCAGTCCGGTAAATGGAAAGAAATCCCCTATATCCATGCATTTATTTACCTCCGTTACTCCCCTTCTATGTACTCTGCCTGCTCCCCACACCTCTTTCTAATTTTTCTTTTTAATTAAATCAAAATGGGGGAATTACTGTGACTCTAGCGATGTCTGCAGGTTCCACACACACTAGCCTAGAACTGGTAAGCTTCCCCATCCCCCACTGGCCAGAGTAACCCTCCACATGGTCCCAGGGGAGATTCCTTGAGCTAGAGTGAACCCTGTCCTTCCCTGAACCTCTCTAGGATGGCTTCCCTTGGATGAGACATTTCCCCTTTTTCCTCTCGAGACAGTTTCTCACTGCTGAGTACCCCAGGCCAGGCCTGGACAGACTGTTCTCTCTGTCTCAGGAGCACCGGCTCCAATCATAGTCCCCAGGTGTCTCTTCCAAGGGCCAGTCTCTCGCGCCCTTTTCCCTTTCCTCCTCCTTCATCATTTGCGAGTTGACTGGAACTGAGGTTCCAGTGCCTTGCCTAGAAAGCTAGCGGGTCCAGGGCCTAGCTAGCTCCCCTCGCCTCCTCTGCGATCGGTCAGCCGGTTCGCCTGGTCCCTTCCCTCTATGGTTCTTAGCTCTGCTCTGGGTTGTCCCCTTACATCCTGCCACCTGGCACCGCTACAAAAACAACTAAGGTTGTGGTGATGCGGGACATGCTTACTTTTCCTAAATGCAGCCACCAGAGTCACTGAGCAGCGACTTCCGGCTGCCAGCAGGAAGACCCGCCCTACAGCTATGCTGCCAGCCCCACAGACCTGACCTGCCTGCAGCAACCGTGACTCACAGCTCCAACCTGTGACAGCCCTACCATCCAGCTTTCTTAACAAAAATGCTTCTTTGCTAATACAAAAATGTGCTTTTCTCTTCCTATACAACCCGCCAAAGTTACTTAAGACTCTTTCCTAACATGTCTTGATAGATTTTTACTACTGCTATTATTCTATTCAGTTACAACTAATCCTTATGGCTCTCAATCTTGTCAGAAGTCTGCTAATTATATATTTTAAGTTTATGGCCGACAGAATGCCCAAAGCCTCTAACAGTTAACCCAAGATTGTTTCAGAAGACCTGGATGCCGGAATCCTAGAACATACAGCCTAGATTGTATGTGGACAAACACAACGGGATGCCCTGAGTCAAATGACTTGGCTAAATAAAGGTAAGTCATTTCTCATATCATGCGTACCCATTCCACAGAAAAAAAGCCCTGCGGCTTCTACGCTTGGAAGCAAGACTGACTTCACCCAAGAGACTATGGAAACCATGGGAACTGTTGGCTAGTGGACTCTGTCATTTTTTTAAAAATAATATATAACTGGTAGATTGTTTACTCTTTACCATACTTCTGACTACATTGACAGCTAAGTTTTCAAAGACATTATCTGTTACCTCACTACCTAAACTCAGTTGAAAGACTACTTGTGTTGTTAACTCAAGCTGTTATCTCTTTTGTAAACTTATAAGCTACAGGAAGCCCACTCATTTCTACCTCTCATGGATACCATCCAGATAAGTACATCTGCCTAAAATTCCTACTTACTACCTATAATAAAGGGTGGTATCCCTCTGGGTTTCAAATATACATCTTAAAAAAAATTCTTTCTCCAAGTGTTCTTAATCTTATTTCCTACATCTTGTCAAGTCCAGGTGCATCCAATACAGCTCCAGAGAAGCAACCTTCAGATGCTCCATCTCCTGCCACACACAGAGCTGCTTCTACTGGACCTGACCCTGGACATCAGAAAACAGCCAGCTCTTCTAAGACTGGACAAACATCCCCCTTATCCATTCTTCTAGGTTCCCCCTAGAGACACGTCGCCCCCAATGCCAGCAGGAAGTAGCCAGATTTCACGACGACCCTATTCTTGCTTCGCTGTCACCTCTTTCTAATTTTTCTTTTTAATTAAACCAAAACGTGGGAATGTTAGCAATCTGTTAAACTCC
>NW_021626071.1:0-2432 GCF_004785775.1 Grammomys surdaster
AGTGCCTGATTTCTGTTGCCAAAGATTAGTTTAGGACGCTAAGCTAAGTTTGGTAACTCACTCAATGGGTTCATCGTCTTCGTCCATACTGGCGGACACCCCACTGGGCTGTCTACTGAAAAACCTCAAATCTTTACGATTAACGCCTGAGTTGAGGCCTTCCAAATTAATACGTCTTTGCAATAAAGTCTGGATTGGGTACCCTTTAGACAATGGGATGACCACGTGGCCACGTAATGGCACCCTAGACCCCATTATTTTACGGAGTCTTAATACATATTGCCAGCAGTCCGGTAAATGGAAAGAAATCCCCTATATCTGTGCATTTATTTACCTCCGTTACTCCCCTTCTATGTACTCTGCCTGCTCCCCACGCCTCTTTCTAATTTTTCTTTTTAATTAAACCAAAATGGGGGAATTACTGTGACTCTAGTGGATGTCTGCAGCTTCCACACACACTAGCCAGAACTGGTAAGCTTCACCATCCCCCACTGACCAGAGTAACCCTCCACATGGTCCCAGGAAAGATTCCTTGAGCTAGAGTGAACCCTGTCCTTCCCTGAACCTCTCTAGGACGGCTCCCCTTAGATGAGACACTTCCCCTCTCCTCTCGAGACAGTTTCTCACTGCTGAGTACCCCAGGCCAGGCCTGGACAGATTGTTTTCCCTGCCTCAGGAGCACTGGCTCCGACCATAGTCCCCAGGTGTCTCTTCCAAGGGCCAGTCTCTCGCGCCCTTTTCCCTTTCCTCCTCCTTCGTCATTTGCGGGTCGACTGGAACTGAGGTTCCAGTGCCTTGCCTGGAAAGCTAGCGGGTCCAGGGCCCAGCTAGCTCCCCTCGCCTCCTCTGCGATCGGTCAGCCGGTTCGCCTGGTCCCTTCCCTCTATGGTTCTTAGCTCTGCTCTGGGTTGTCCCCTTACATCCTGCCGCCTGGCACCGCTACAAAAACAACTAAGGTTGTGGTGATACGGGACATGCTTACTTTTCCTAAATGCAGCCACCAGAGTCACTGAGCAGCGACTTCCGGCTGCCAGCAGGAAGACCCGCCCTACAGCTATGCTGCCAGCCCCACAGACCTGACCTGCCTGCAGCAACCGCGACTCACAGCTCCAACCTGTGACAGCCCTACCATCCAGCTTTCTTAACAAAAATGCTTCTTTGCTAATACAAAAATGTGCTTTTCTCTTCTTATGCAACCCGCCAAAGTTACTTAAGACTCTTTCCTAACATGTCTTGATAGATTTTTACTACTGCTATTCTATTCAGTTACAACCAATCCTTATGGCTCTCAATCTTGTCAGAAGTCTGCTAATTATATATTTTAAGTTTATGGCTGACAGAATGCCCAAAGCCTCTAACAGTTAGCCCAAGATGGTTTCAGAAGACCTGGACACCTGAATCCTAGAACATACAGCCTAGATTGTATGTGGACAAACACAACGGGACGCCCTGAGTCAAATGACTTGGCTAAATAAAGGTAAGTCATTTCTCATATCATGCGTACCCATTCCACAGAAAAAAGCCCTGTGGCTTCTACGCTTGGAAGCAAGACTGACTTCACCCAAGAGACTATGGAAACCATGGGAACTGTTGGCTAGTGGACTCTGTCATTTTTTAAAAAATAATATATAACTGGTAGATTGTTTACTCTTTACCATACTTCTGACTACATTGACAGCTAAGTTTTCAAAGACATTATCTGTTACCTCACTACCTAAACTCAGTTGAAAGACTACTTGTGTTGTTAACTCAAGCTGTTATCTCTTTTGTAAACTTATAAGCTACAGGAAACCCACTCATTTCTACCTCTCATGGATACCATCCAGATAAGTACATCTGCCTAAAATTCCTACTTACTACCTATAATAAAGGGTGGTATCCCTCTGGGTTTCAAATGTACATCTTAAAAAAAAAAATTCTTTCTCCAAGTGTTCTTAATCTTATTTCCTACATCTTGTCAAGTCCAGGTGCATCCAATACAGCTCCAGGGAAACAACCTTCAGATGCTCCATCTCCTGCCACACACACAGACACAGCTGCTTCTACTGGACCTGACCCTGGACATCAGAAAACAGCCAGCTCTTCTAAGACGGGACAAACATCTCCCATGTCCATTCTTCTAGGTTCCCCCTAGAGACACGTCGCCCCCAATGCCAGCAGGAAGTAGCCAGATTTCACGACGACCCTATGCCTGCTTCGCTGTCACCTCTTTCTAATTTTTCTTTTTAATTAAACCAAAACGTGGGAATGTTAGCAATCTGTTAAACTCCACCTCCAGAGTCACCTGGCAATAGCCAGGTATGCTCCACCCCACAGTTACCTGGCAACAGGCAGGTAACCCTGCCCACTATAAAAGGGGCTGCTTGGCCCCTCCTCTCTCTTGCGCCTCAACCCTGAGCACCTGCAGGTTATCCTCTCCCCTCTCCCCTTCT
>NW_021626072.1:0-9215 GCF_004785775.1 Grammomys surdaster
CTCCTTCTGTTTCTATTTTATGGAATATTTTGAGGAATATTGATATCATGTCTTCTTTGAAGGTCTGGTAGAATTCTGCACTAAATCCATCTGTCCCTGGGATTTTTTTGGTTGGGAGATTTTTAATGACTTCTTCTATTTCCTTGTATGATATGGGCTTGTTCAGATAGTTTACCTGCTCTTGATTTAACGTTCCTATGTGGAATCTGTCTAGAAAACCATCCACTTCATCTAGATTTTACAATTTTGTTGACTATAGGCTTTTATAGTAACATCTGATGATTTTTTGAATTTCCTCTGTTTCTGTTGTTATGTCTCCCTTTTCATTTCTGATTTTGTTAATTTGGATACTGCCTCTGGCTCTTTAGTTAGTTTGGCTAGGACTTTATCTATCTTGCTGATTCTCTCAAAGAACCAGCTTTTGGTTTTCTGGATTCTTTGTATTGTTCTCTGTGTTTCAATTTGGTTGATTTCTGCCCTGAGTTTGATTACTTCCTGCTGTCTACTCCTCTTGGATGAGTGAACTTCTTTTTGTTCTAGAACTCTCAACTTAATCTCAGTATTCAGTTGTTAGTGTAAGATCTCTCCAGATTCTCTACCAGGGCACTTAGGGCTATGAATTTTCCTCCTACCACTGCTCTCATTCTGTCCCATAAGTTTGGGTATGATGTGTCAGCATTTTCATTAAATTCCAGGAAGCCTTTAATTTCTTTCTTTATTTCTTCCCTGACCAAGATATCATTCAGTAGAGTCATTCAGTTTCCATGTATAAGTAGGCTTTCTGTTGTTTTTGCTGTTATTGAAGACCAGCCTTAGGCCATGGTGATCTGATAGGATGCATGGGATTATGTCAGTATTATTGTATAGGTTGAGGGTTGTTTTGTGACTAGTTATATGGTTGATTTTGGAGAAGGTACCATGAGGTGCTGAGAAGAAAGTGTATTCTTTTGTTTTAGGGTGAAGTGTTCTGTAGATATCTTTTAAGTTTGTTTGGTTCATAACCTCCATTAGTTTCTATTATGTCTCTGTTTAGTGTCTGTTTCAGTGACCTGTCCATTGGTGAGAGTGGAGTGCTGAAGTCTCCCACTATTATTGTGTGTGGATCAATGTGTGTTTTGAGCTTTAGTAAAGTTTCTTTTATGAATGTGGATGCCCTTACATTTGGGGCATAGATGTTCAGAATTGAGACTTTCTCTTGGTGGATTTTCCCTTTGATGAATATGAAGTGTCCTAACTCATCACGCTTGATAACTTTTGGTTGAAAGTCTATTTTATTGGATATTAGGATGGCAACTACACCTTGTTTCCTGGGACCATTTGCTTAGAAGACCTTTTTCCATCCTTTTTCTCTGAGATAGTATCTGTGTTTGTTGAGATGTGTTTCTTGCATGCAGCAAAATATGGGATCTTGTTTGTGTATCCAGATCTTGTGAACTTATGTCTTTCATAGTTGAGTTGAGCCCATTAATATTGAGAGATATTATGGAGATGACTGTTGGTTCCTGTTACGTTCCTTTTGTAGGTGGCTTTGTGTGCCTGTGGCTCTCTCCTTCTGGCTTTGTTTTAATAAAGACTATCTTGTCTTTTCTTTGGTGCAGGTACCTTCCTTGTGTTGGAGTGTTCCTTCTAGGACCCTCTGTAAGGCTAGATTCATAGATAGATACTGTTTGAATTTGATTTTGTCCTGGAATATTTTGTTTTCCCATCTATATTGATTGAGAGTTTTGCTGGGCATAGTAGTCACTTATATATGTCAAGGCAATGTGTGATGGGTATAGAGTGCTAAACCACCAGGACTTTTACCTGAGTTTTTTTTACTGGAAGTAGTCATTAATTTCCTTGATTGACTTGTGAGGATTTGGTGCCCAATACTGTGAAATCCTATGACATTATGCATCCTTGAGGAACCTCTGAGGTATCTGACAACTCACATACTCCTTGTGATTCATATCAAGAGGATGAGATTTTTTTTTTTAATGGCATGAATTCACCAGTGAACTAGAAGGTAGAAGGGAGAAATTCAGAGGTCATGACCGAGGATTTGGGCTGGAATGACCCTCTTTATCACAATGTCTCCAAGAAGACATTTCTTCCAGTTACATAATGTTGTACTCATCATGGCCACACAACCCTTTATAAGCCATGTGATGCTACAGCGGGAACAACGCCAGCCCCTGACCAAGAGGGACCTACACATCTTTATCAGGATGTAGATAGAGACCTGGACCTGTCTCTGGCTACCAGAGTGAATAGGTATTATCTCTTTGGACATTACTATGGTTTCCTCGTGCCGATTCTTCGGTTGCTTGGGGTTTTGTTAGAGTTAAGTCTATCTGTAATAAAAAGCTCACCTCTCGTGAGAAACAGTAGTAAAAGTCATGGTCAATCTTTGCTGAGAACAGGGGAAGCATAGTGGTGGAAGTTTCAAAGTTGTAAATTGTCCAGTCCACCTCATGCCTTCTATTCCTGTCTCTGAGGGAAAACTGATAAGTGTAAAACTATTCTACAAGAAAACATGCCCAAGAAAACAAGCTATGTCATATTTCATTTCCTTGAGGTGTTGTCCTTTCTTTTGGATTATCTTATCCATCCAGAATAGGCTTTTATATATGGTATCTTTTAAAGCACGGGTGGCCTATAGCACTGTTAGGGAGAACAAGACTAAGCAAGGGACCAGACTCTACATATTTCTTGCATGAATTGCTTCTCTGTGAACAGAAATCTGGCAGGTGCTCTGGTATGAGAGAAAACATAAATTTGTTCTGTGAATAAATCGTCCCATGAAGCTGATGGTTCTCACTATCATAAAATACAGACAAATGGGTGTAAAGAAGGTGGGTGGAAGAGGTCAGATGAGGAGAGAAGGTGTTTGTTTTCCAGTCATTTGGTAAAACAGACAGGAAGGGCATACAGCAGAACTTGGTGACTAGGCTGCTGACTGTCAGAGGGTGGAAGTGACTTGGGATGATTTTCTTTGAACAAAAGTTCCGAGGCCCCTAAAGCCTTGAGTGCACTGATTAGTAGAGTGTCCAAAATATTTTTGAGGCTGGATCTCACTTTTGGATTCCTGGGTAACCTAGAATTTCTTACATATATCTGGTTGGTCTGGGACTCACAGGAATCCCCCTGCCTCTGTCCCCTGAGTGCTGGAGTTGAAGGCATGAGCCACCATGCCCAGTGGGTTTCCTGAATGTTCTCAATGCCAAATCTAAATTGATGTCTCTGCCCCAGATGACAATAGGCTAAGCCACTCCTGATGTGAACTTTCCCTCTTCCTATGTCTACTGCCACCATGTGCTTTCCACAATGAAAGCACTGTCCTACTCTAGGGATGAAATACAGCAATGGGAGCCAGTGTAGAATGTGTCAAGGAACAAATTTCAAAACAGCCCCTCTTCTATTGTGCAGACACAGACACAATAAGTATCAAAACATTGGCCTTTCCTGGTGCTGGAGTAGAACTCAGAACTGCCTGCAAGTCTAGCTCTCTAACACCAGGCTCCTTTCCCAGACCTTGGTCTTTTGAAACAGTCTCACTACATGTTCTAAACTCCTTCCATTGCTGACCCTTCTGCATGGATCTCTCTGGAACAAGCCCTCCAATTCCAGTAAGAGAGGAAGAGCAGAGATGTCACCTCAGACCAAAGCCAGGATAGTTCCTGAAAGGCCTCAATGCTGGGTCTAGGGACTCAAGGGTCTAGTTTGTATTTTCATATTATATTTAAAACCACAAGGCAGGTGGTACAAGAATGCAGGATTTCACAGAGTCTATGTGGTTGGCAGATTGTTAAGGGAAACGACTCATGGTTTTTGTTCCCAGATTGTTCTGTTCCAGGTAACAAGTGACGTCATTGTCATCGAATAAACTGCAGGGCTGAAATGTAGTGCAGTCTGTGAAAATTGGTGTCGCTAGCTTCTTCAGTGCTGGGAATTTGGACTGTGAGTTTCTTGGAAGAGACTAAGGCAGAGGCAAAACAAGCTGTGTTCTTTAGGGAAGGAATGATTTCAAACCCCCAGGTAAGGTTTAATGATCATCCAGAATATAATGATATTTAGAACCTAACATTTTCAGACAAGGAAGCTGATGACTCTGAGCAGATACCTTCATGGAGAGACCAAGCAAGGAAGATTCCTTTTATAACCTGACCCCTTTAAAACAGTATGGCACTTCTTAGTGTGCTTTGCTGCCCTCTAGAGGCCAACCCAAGTTTCAAGCTGGGTTCAGAAATCTTCCTCCACCTTCCTCAGCATTGCTCTGGCTTGCAAAGAAACAGAAACCTTTGCTACCTGTTTTCACTAGCATTCAGCTACTATTGGTTTCCTTTTTATTTCGTTTTGACACAGGGTCTTGCTTGTACTGTTCAGGTTGACACCCATATTATAATTTAGCTTAGGCAAACAGTATAAAATGAACCTGGGATGTATCTGTAATGCCCCAAATTAACCTGTAAGGCTCACCTGCCCAAGGACCAGGGAACTTCCTAGACTGCTGAGATTTGTAGTTCTTGGAAAATAGCAAATCCTCATGGAAAAAAGTACAGTAGTTTGTCTTTATAAACTCTTGCAACACAAGCCTGGGACATTCCAGCTAGGAAATACCAGGGAATGGCCATGACCTAAGTCAATTTCTTGGTCAGTATTTAATAGTTAATAAAGCCTGCTTTAAACTTGACCCAAAATAGTGGAACTGGTTTATTTTCTTGTGAATCTTGAGATTAACAGATCCTCTTGTCTCTGCCTCTTGACACTGGGAACAGAGAAACCCACTATTATCCATTCCTATTCCTCTCCTCTTCTCCTCTCCCCTCCTCTCCTCTCTTCTCCCCTCTCCTCCTCCTCCTCTTCTTCCTCTCTCTCTCTCTCTCTCTCTCTCTCTCTCTCTCTCTCTATCTATCTCTATCTCTATCTCTTTCTTTCTTTATTGAATTTTTCGAGACAGGGTTTCTCTGTGTAGCCCTGGCTGTCCTGGAACTCACTCTGTAGACCAGGCTGGACTCAAACTCAGAAATCTGCCTGCCTCTGCCTCCCAAGTGCTGGGATTAAAGGTGTCTGCCACCACTGCCTGGCTCTTTTTCCTTTTCAAAACCTATTGGCAGCCTGGTGGCTGCTGGGAGGGGACATTATTTTTCTTCTAGTTATGACCACTGGTGGGCTGCCCCTGCTCCACTGGATGGCCCTCACATATGGACCTGAGAGACTAAGGGACAAAAAAAAGAGAAAATATGAAATAGGAGAGGAAGTAGTAAGAGTGGATTCAGGGGAGAAGGAATGGGAAAATGAGAAATCGATACACTCAAAACTCATTGTAAATGTCTGAAATTCTCAAAGAATAAATAAAAACATCAAAATAAATAAGGGTTTTCTTAAATGAATAATCTTTGTACAAAAGAGTAGATGTCATAAAGACCTCAAAATGTCATGTGTATATATAATAAACTTTGACCTCATTTATGTCCCAACTTACCCTCTCCCATTAGCCTATCTGGTCTCATCCTGGTCACCTTTCTTTTTTTTTTTTCTTGTTTGGAACTGTCTCCATTCTCTTGATGAATCTTGAGTTTGTGTGCATGAGTGCCTGTGCCTGTGCATCAGTGTGTGTGTGTGTGTGTGTGTGTGTGTGTGTGTGTGTGAGATGAGAGGAGATGGAGCTTGAGCATGTATATGTGCTTCAGAGTATATGCTACATAACCTTCCCATCCTCCATTGCTGGGACCCCAGACTTGCAACAGGGTGACCTGTCATAGTGACAACTTTTTAATCAAATCAGTTCAAGTGTAGTTTTCATTGGCCACATGATTTAACTAACATGGATTTAATAGCTGTTCCTTGAAGCCCTTTACAGAGCAAAGGCTTTACAGAGTTGCAAGGCTTTGTCTTCTATGAGTTCTTGCTGATACTTATAGTTTCCTGAAGATTAATCAATTACTATTTGTTCAAATCAAGATG
Source organism: Grammomys surdaster (assembly GCF_004785775.1). NCBI lineage: Eukaryota > Metazoa > Chordata > Mammalia > Rodentia > Muridae > Grammomys > Grammomys surdaster. The sequence goes on from NW_021626072.1 coordinate 5,947, forward strand.
TAGTTGAACACGTGATTCTGACCCTTGATTTTGCAGTCTATGCTCTGATCTTTTAAATTATTAATAGTATTAAGAATAAGTGTTTGTGGCGGGGCCTGGTTCTCTATGACTCTAATTCCAGGACTGAGGAGGCAAAGGGAAGGGGGATCTTTGTGAGTTTGAGACACTTTTGATCTACATAATGAGATCCAAGCCAGCAAGGGACCACATGACACTCAAGCAAAAGAAAAGTAGGTTTTCTTTTGATAATGAGCTGTATCATATTTAAGCACTGTCTCATAATGTCCCCAGTCACGGTCTCTTTAGATGCTTTATTATCCCCTTTTGAGTAAGAAGTCCTTTTGGACCCTGAATCTGTGCTGCTGCAGCTATCAATCTCCAAGAAACTTTGATCATTTGTTTCTGACAGCAGTGTGTGTTTGACACAGTCAGGATGCTTTCCAGGCTCCCAGGTAAGATGTGCTGAGGTGGATCTCAGGTGATCAGGTCCTGTCAGGATACCAGCCTCTTGCAGCTACAGAGGCTGCAGTGTGCTGAAGATGGAGCAGGAAGCACACAGAATTCCTTACATGCACAGAGGGTAGTAGCCTCTGAGTTTAGAAAGAAGGAATCTGAGTTTAGCAGATGAGTAAGGGAAGTGGAGAGGGTGTTAGGCATGAGTTTGTTAGCCTGTTTGCTTGTTTTCAGGGAGGGTATCTCTGTCCACCTCTGGTTGTCCTGTAGCTATGAAGACCAGGCTGGCCAGGAACAAACAGAGATGTGTCAGACTCTGCCCCCTGGATGCTGGGATTAAAGGTGTGAGCCTCACACTCAGCCACTAAGGCAGGAATTTCAAAGTCCTATTATCATTGCAACCTTACTTTGACAATGTTCCCACTCCAGGGAACTTCTGTGATCTCACAGAGTAGATCCAAACCCTGTGGTGGACTAGCCTGAGAGCTCACTGTGTATGCCTCGGATCCAAAAGGGAACTTGGAAGGAAAAGAAAAAGAAAGAGAGCCCATCAGTGGTTGACTCACACCTTTAATCCCAGCAGTTTGGAGGCAGAGGCAGGCAGATTTCTGAATTCGAGGCAGGTCTGGTCTACAGAGTGAGTTCTGGGACAGACAAGGCTTCGTAGAGAAACCCTTTCTTGAAAAACGTAAAAAGAGAGAGAGAGAGAGAAAGAGAGAGAGAGAGAGAGAGAGAGAGAGAGAGAGAGAGAGAGAAGGAAAAAAAAACAAATAGCATAAGAAAATTGTAAGAGCTAACAGCTATTAGTCTTATAAGAAAACTTAGATCTGTTGATCTCACACCTCTAATTCCAAGACTAGGGAGACAGAGGCATGGTGAATTTCTGGCTTTGAGACCAACCTTATCTACAGACTGAGTTCCAGGACAGCCAGGGCTACACAGAGAAATCCTGCCTCAAATAACAAAGAAAACCAAAAACCTCCAAAAAGGTAATGTTTATTGCTGGTTGTGGCAACAAGTTGACAATTAGCTGAGGAGCCTCAGGAAGGAAGGTAGAAAACTCGACTATAGCCTGGCTTATTTTGTGACACCTTGATTAATGTAAAATGAACAAAAAAAAAACAAAAAAGCAAACAAAAACCCAACTCACCTGAATCTCTGAAATTATTAAAGGACACCTGAGGCAATTGTGTTCTGTTCCCCACTGTGCACTGCAATGGTACAATCCAGCCAGCTTTCCTTGAGTACACTCTGTGGTTCCTAGCTTTCTGTCAGCTCCTGTCAGGAAGTGGGAGTGTGTTGGGTGTGGTGGAACACACCTTTAATCTCAGCACCTGGAGAGATCAATTCAGCCTTGTCTACTTAGAGGGTTTCTGGTCTGCCAGGGCTACAATGAGATCCTGTCTTAAGGGGAAATAGGTGTGGTGACTAATCCCGGGTCTTCCTGCTCCAACTCATGCATCCCTTATCAGACCTCAATGACTTCACTAGTCCATGGTCTGTATCTACTCCAGAATTTTTGATATTATAAAGAAGAAACTTTTTGGTTTTTGGATCTTCAAGTGAAGACTAAGCATTTTATCTGATAGTAATCACAGGGAGTGTTAATGGAGAAGGTAGAGATGTTAGGACCTCCTCCCTAAGGTGGGTCAAGGCTGGGTTCTGGGGAGTGAGTATACATATATAGCTCCTAAGACTGGAACTGCCATTGCACCAAGCAACCAGCTTCCCGGAATCTCTCTGTGCTAAAGCAAGTAGGAGCCTACAGGAGACAGGAATGAGTGACCCACAAAGGAACGCATGGTGGGATGTGCCTGACTACTTCCACCACCCACTAATTTTTTACATGGACGAGGACCAGGAAGACGAAATATTTGGTAAGTGGCCATCACCTTCATCTTAATTTCCTTCTGTCACCCGTCTACCTTAGGCTTCAACCTTCAAGGCCACCTGTTTACCTACCCCACCCCCAACCAAGTGCTGGTGTGTCACATGTGCTATTACCTCTTCTGTGAACAGGCCCTGAGGATGAATACCTTCGCACCCTGGAGGTCAACAGCCACACTCTCATTCAGCTGGAGAGATGGTTCACAACCTCAGGCCAAACCCGAGTCACTGTGGTGGGACAATTTCAGGCAAGGGTGTGGGTGATGGACATGATCAGAAAAGTCGGGAGTAAGAACACTTCTGATCAGACTAAAGGTAGGCATTGTTGACAGGATTATGGTGAAGGCCTTGGTGCCTGTTTGTTGTTTTAGGATTTATTTTATCTGCACTTACAGCTGCCTGCCAGTAGAGGGCATCTGTTCCATGAGCCACAAAGTGGTTGTTGGGAATTGAAGTCCGGACCTCTGGAAGAAGTCCAGTGCTTTGGCTCTTTAGGAATAGCAGTAGAGCACCATACATCCTGAAGGCCCTCTCAGCTATCTAGTAAACCAGATGTTACCCAGAGTGCAGTAAAGGTGGGGAAAGGAAAAGGTTATACAGGTTTTTGGGATAAAGTCAGTGATGGTGTGGGCATGCGTGAATGAATTACGTTTGGGGAACTGGGGAGGATGATGTCTTCCCCTGCAATGTCCTCCAGAAAGTTTTATTCCTCTTACATTCCCTTCTCAGGCAAGATGATGGTCCAGCAGCTCCGGAGTCATCCTCTGACCAAGCAAGACCTGGAGCTTGACTTAACCCCAGAGGACAGTCTTTGGTTTCCTTCTTGAGTGTTACAACTTCTGTGGAAGTCCCTCCTTACTTGATGTTTCCATTGACAGTTATTTTGTTGTTTTCTGGTTCTTTTCGAATTCTTTGTATTCATAACATCA
>NW_021626073.1:0-1632 GCF_004785775.1 Grammomys surdaster
GACTTCACTAGTCCATGGTCTGTATCTACTCCAGAATTTTTGATATTATTAAGAAGAAAAATTTAGATCTTAGGACATTCAAGTGAAGACTAAACATAGTATCCAATAGTAATCACAGGAAGTATTTAAATGAGTTTTGAAGGGAGAAGGTAGAGACATTAGGACCTCCTCCCTAAGGTGGGTCAAGGCTGGGCTCTGGGGAGTGAGTATATAGCTCAAGGACTGGAACTGCCCTTGCACAGAACAACCAGCTTCCTGGAATCTCTCTGTGCTAAAGCAAGTAGGAGCCTACAGGAGACAGGAATGAGTGACCCACACATGATTCCATGGTGGAATGTGCCTGACTACTTCCACCACCCACTAATTTTTTACATGGAAGAGGACCAGGAAGACGACATATTTGGTAAGTGGCCATCACCTTCACCTTAATTTCCTTCTATCACCAGTCTGCCTTAGGCTTCAACCTTCAAGGCCACCTGTTTACCCACCCCACCCCCAACCAAGTGCTGGTGTGTCACATGTGCTATTACCTCTTCTGTGAACAGGCCCTGAGGACGAATACCTTCGCACCCTGGAGGTCAACAGCCACACTCTCATTCAGCTGGAGAGATGGTTCACAACCTCAGGCCAAACCCGAGTCACTGTGGTGGGACCATTTAAGGCAAGGCTGTGGCTGATGGACATGATCAGCAAAGCTGGGAGTAAGAACACTTCTGATCAGACTAAAGGTAGGCATCGCATCGTTGACAGGATTACAGTGAAGGCCTTGGTGCCTGTTTGTTTTAGGATTTATTTTATTTATGAGTCCTCTATCTGCATGTACAGCTGCCCGCCAGAAGAGGGCATCTGATCCATGAGCCACAAAGTGGTTGTTGGGAATTGAAGTCCGGACTTCTGCAAGAACATCCAGTGCTTTTAAGTACTGAGCCATCTCTCCATCCACCTTGAATACTCTTTAGGAACAGCTGTATAGTACTATACATCCTGAAAGGCTTCTTAGTTAACTAGTAACCTAGATGTTACCCAGAGTGCAATAAAGACCAGAAAGCATAAAGTTATACAGGTTTATGGGATGAAGCCAGTGAGGTGGTGGGAAGGTATGGATTAAGTGGGGGACCTGGGTGGGTTGATTTCATCCCCTGCAATGTCCTCTAGAAAGTCTTGTTCCTCTTACATTCCCTTCTCAGGCAAGGTGATGCTACAGCTGATCCGGAGTCATCCTCTGACACAGCAAGACCTGGAGTTTCGTTCAGAAGCAGGGAGCAGTCTTTGGTTTATCAGAATGAGTTCTGTGGAAGTTCCTCAATACTTGAGGTTTCCTTTGACAGTTGCTTGGTTGTCTTGGGATTTTGTTCGAATTCTTTATTGAGAACTTCACAGATCTCCTTTGGTAACTGGTTTGGGAAAACTGCAGTTTGGGAAAGCAGCCAGTAGGGGAGTTGGAGGAGGTTTCTTCATCAGCCTTTGAAAAAAACATGTGAAAGATGGTTAAGGAAGTTTGAATTGGTCGACCATACTGGCACTCAAGCAGTCAGTGTAAGGTGTAAGATTACACACTTCTAGGTGTAAGATTCTGGCAAAGAGATCTAATAAAATACACTGCTATGACATGCAATGCCTTTGATGTTGGTC
>NW_021626074.1:0-1944 GCF_004785775.1 Grammomys surdaster
CACCATGTTCCATGTCTTGAGGCCACATGCCTGCAACAGCTAGAACCGGCCAGCCAGAAACACCAGCCCTGCCACCCATGAGATGTCAGCATGGGAGATGGCTCAATCTCCCACTCTATCTCTGCAAGGCTGGGCATTGCCCAGGCCATCCCACCATCCACGTGGGCTCAGTAGAAAGATGAGACTCTAATGCTTAAAGATTAATCAAAGGCTTATATATTTGGTAAAGATCAGTAACAAGATACCTATATAATCAGAAGTGTAACCCAATACCCAACCTAGATATACCAACTACCTTTGACTGCTACAGACACGAGAACATCTCTGCCTCCATCTCTCCTCTCCATCTCTCCTCTCTCTCTCTCTCTGTCCCAGCTCCTCCTCTTCCTTTTCCTCCTCTCCTCCTTACTCCTCCTCTTCCTCTACTAACTCCTCCCACCTTAGCTTCTCCTACAAAGATTTTTTTCCCAATCTGTTGGTTGCTGATTTGTCTTATTGACTATGTTCTTTCCCTTACAGAAGGTTTCCAGTTTCATGAGATCACATTTATCAATTCTTGATCTTAGAGCATGAGCCATTGGAGTTCCGTTTAGGAAAATTGTCCCTGTGCCAATGAGTTTAAGGCTCTTTCCCACTTTCTCTTGTATTAGAGTCAGTGTATCTGGTTTTATACTGAGGTCCTTGATCCACTTAGACTTGAGCTTTGTGCAAGGTGATTAATATGGGTCTATTTTCATTTTTCTACATACAGATAGCCAGTTAGACTAGCACCATCTATTGAAGATGCTTTCTGTTTCCCATTGTATATTTTTGGCATCTTTGCCAAAGATCAAATGCGTGTAAGTGTGTGGTTTTACTTCTGGATATTCAATTCTATTCCATTGATCAGGGTGTCTGTCTTTGTACCAATACCATGTAGTTTTTATCACTACTGCTCTGTAGTAAAACGAGGTCATGGATGGTAATTCCCCCAGCCATTCTTTTATTGTTAAGAATTGTTTTCGCTATTCTGTTTTTTTTTAACCGTTCCAGATGTCTTTGAGAATTGTTCTTTCCATGTCTTTGAAGAATTGTGTTGGGATTTTGATGGGGATTGCATTGAATCTGTAGCTTGACTTTGGTAGGATGACCATTTTTCCTATATTATCTCTTCCAATTCATGAGCATGGAAGATCTCTCAATTTTCTGAGATCTTCAATTTCTTTCTTGAGAGACTTGAAGTTATTGTCATACGGGTCTTTTACCTGATTGGCTAGAGTTACCCCAAGATATTTTATATCATTTGTGGCTATTGTGAAAGGAGTTGTTTCCTTAATTTCTTCCTCAGCCTGTTTATCATTTGTATAAAGGAAGACCACTGATTTATCTGAGTTAATTTTATGTCCAGGCACTTTGCTGGAGTTGTCTATCAGCTGGAGAAGTTCTCTGGTAGAATTTTTTGGATCATTTGTGTATACTATCATATCATCTGCAAATAGTGATACCTTTATTTCTTCTTTGCCAATTTGTATTCTCTTGATCTCCTTTTGTTGTCTTATTGTCCTAGATAGCACTTTGAGTACTATATTGAATAGATATGTGGAGAGTGGGCATCCTTGTCTTGTCTCTGATTTTAGTGAGGTTGCTTCAAGTATGACTCCATTTAATTTGATATTGGCTGTTGCTTTGCTGTAAATTGCTATTATTATGTTTAGATAATGGGTCTTGAAGTCCTGATCTCTCCAATACTTTTAACATGAAGGGGTGTTGTATTTTGTCAAATGCTTTTCTGCATCCAAGGAGATGACCATGTAATTTTTTCCTTTGAGTTTATTTACATAGTGGATTAGGTTAATGAATTTTCATATATCGATCCAAACTTGCAACCCTGGGATAAAGCCTACTTGATTGTGGTGAGGATTGGTTTTGATGTGTTCTTAGATTCAGTTTGCAAGAGGGTTTTTT
>NW_021626074.1:2044-2367 GCF_004785775.1 Grammomys surdaster
TCTTTTTCTTTTTTTTTTTTTTTGAGACAGGGTTTCTCTGTATAGCCTTGGCTGTCCTGGAACTCACTATGTAGACCAGGCTGGCCTTGAACTCAGAAATCCACCTGCCTCTGCCTCCCAAGCACTGAGATTAAAGGCGTGCACCACCACTGCCCGGCTTGCAAGAGTTTTATTGAGGATTTTTGCATCGATATTCATAAGTGAGATTGGTCTGAATTTCTCTTTTTTGGTTGTGTCCTTGTGTGGTTTAGGTGTCAGAGTAATTGTGGCTGCATGGAATGAGTTAGGTGGTACTCCTTCTGTTTCTATTTTATGGAATATTT
>NW_021626075.1:0-2131 GCF_004785775.1 Grammomys surdaster
AAGAGTTACAATCTGGGATGTGGGACTGGGAACAAGATATAGATTGCTTCTCTCACATCAAGAGCACCTTAAGCTGCCTTAGACCAGGATTGTGTGATTAAAGCAAATTGTATTTAAAAGTACGGGAGGGACTGGCTAGACTACTGACTCCTTCCCCAGCCAACTTAGGCTTTCAGAGAACAGCCCCTCACTCATTGTGAGGTTCCTTACTGGAAAAGGTTAAGGTTGATAGAGAACAGCTGTGGAGATAGATAATTGGCTGTTAGCACCTGGGCTGAAGAGTGGGGAACTCAGGGCTCAAGGCTGCCTGTGAGGCATGGAAAGGGGGTCATCACCAGTGTTTAGGAGGTTACCATGGCAAAGGGGTGGGTATACATCATGGCACTCCATGTTCAGAATAAGCTGAAAACCACGGTTTATAGCACACATTAGGCTCAAGAAACAAACGTATTCCTTTAAGATATGGAGATCTAATAACAATGAATGACACGTGGGTCCTGTTTTGATCTCTTGGCTGTTCTCTGAGTGAAAAACTATTGGGTCTGCAGAGAACATCTCAGGAGACTTAAGATTATCCTAGTCTTAAAAGGCCAGCCAGTGAGAGGAGATTCAGGGTCCTGATGGAAACATGTTTGAAGTGGACAGGGAGGCCACCTGGCTGAGCCTGAACTTGAGCCTCCAGCTCTGTCCCTGAAGCCTGAAGTTGGGGGACTGCTTAAAACACATTTTCTGGGATCCACACCTATGGCGACTTTCTTTCTTTCTTTCTTTCTTTCCTTCTTTCTTTCTTTCTTCCTTCCTTTCTTTCTTTCTTTCTTTCTTTTTTTAATTGATTTATATGAATACACTGTAGCTGTCTTCAGACACACCAGAAGAGGGCATCAGTTTGCATTACAGATGGTTGTGAGCCACCATGTGGTTGCTGGGAATTGAACTCAGGACCTCTGGAAGAACAGCCAGTGCTCTTAACTGCCGAGCCATCTCTCCAGCCCCTAGTGACTTTCAAGGTACTGGAATTCCTTAACTTTTTCTCTTCACAGGGCTCTTCAGCCCATTGTGTCTTACCGGGACAGCATTTCCCTATTCTAGGAGAGGGGGCTGTGTTCTGAGCACAGTATAACCATAGGGCAGTGTCTGGAGATGGTTGATTTAGACTGGTCTGAAGCTACCACCAAAGTTACCTACTTTCCTTGGTCAGCAATCAAAGAAAGAATTTGATTAGTTTCTGACTCTTTCAGCTGCTGTTTGGATCTTCTGGAGTACAGTCACGATAGTTCCCTTTTTGTGAGCTCTCCATAGCCTCAGTAATAGTGTCAGGCCTTGGGACCTCCCCTTAAGCTGGATCCCACTTTGGGCCTGTCTTTTGGACCTTCTTTTCCTCAGGCTCCTCTCCATTTCCATCCCTGCAGTTCTTTCAGACTGGGACAATTATAGGTCAGAGTTTGAGTTTAGAATTGCAACCACCTCCCTCACTTGACACCCTGTCTTCCTGCTGGAGATGGGCTCTATAAGTTCCCTCTCCCTGCTGTCAGGCATTTCATCTAAGGTCCCTCCCTTTAAGTCCTGAGAATCTCTCACTTCCCAGGTCTCTGGCACATTCTAGAGGGTCCCCCAACCTCTTTTCTCTCAAGGTTGCCTGTTTCCATTCTTTCTACTGGCCCTCAGAGTTTCAATCCTTTTCCCTCACCCAATACCAGATCAGGTTCCCTTCTCCCCTGCAACCTCCTTTGACGACTTTCCCTCCCAGGTCCCTCTCTCCCTCCATCCCTCCCTCCCTCCTCATTTGTGATTGCTTTCTTCTCCCTCCAAAGTGGGATTGAGGGGTCCTCACTTGGGTCCTTCTGTTTGTTGACCTTTCTGAGTACTGTGGACTGTATCCTGGTGGGTATTCTGTCCTTTTTTTCCCCCTAGCTAATATCTACTTATTAGTGAGTATATACCACGCATGTCCTTTTGGGTCTGAGTTACCTCACTCAGAATGATATTTTCTAGTTCAATCCATTTGCCTGGAAAACTCAGGATGTTTTTGTTTTTAATAGCTGAGTAGTAGTCCATTGAGTAAATGAACCACATTTTCTGTATCCATTCTTCTGTCGTGGGACATCTGGCTATCACAAATAAGGCTGCTATG
>NW_021626076.1:0-2132 GCF_004785775.1 Grammomys surdaster
GAGGCCACATGCCTGCAACAGCTAGAACCAGCCAGCCAGAAACACCAGCCCTGCCACCCATGAGATGTCAGCATGGGAGAAGGCTCAATCTCCCACTCTATCTCTGCAAGGCTGGGCATTGCCCAGGCCATCCCACCATCCACGTGGGCTCAGTAGAAAGATGAGACTCTAATGCTTAAAGATTAATCAAAGGCTTATATATTTGGTAAAGATCAGTAACAAGATACCTATATAATCAGAAGTGGAACCCAATATCCAACCTAGATATACCAACTACCTTGCTCCTCCTCTTCCTTTTCCTCCTCTCCTCCTTACTCCTCCTCTTCCTCTCCTAACTCCTCCCACCTTAGCTTCTCCTACAAAGATTTTTGTTCCCAATCTGTTGGTTCCTGATTTGTATTATTGACTATGTCGTTTGCCTTACAGAAGGTTTCCAGTTTCATGAGATCCCATTTATCAATTCTTGATCTTAGAGCATGAGCCATTGGAGTTCCGTTTAGGAAAATTGTCCTTGTGCCAATGAGTTTAAGGCTCTTTCCCACGTTCTCTTGTATTAGAGTCAGTGTATCTGGTTTTATACTGAGGTCCTTGATCCACTTAGACTTGAGCTTTGTGCAAGGTGATTAATACGGGTCTATTTTCATTTTTCTACATACAGATAGCCAGTTAGACTAGCACCATCTATTGAAGATGCTTTCTGTTTCCCATTGTATATTTTTGGCATCTTTGCCAAAGATCAAATGCGTGTAAGTGTGTGGTTTTACTTCTGGATATTCAATTCTATTCCATTGATCAGGGTGTCTGTCTTTGTACCAATACCATGTAGTTTTTATCACTACTGCTCTGTAGTAAAACGAGGTCATGGATGGTAATTCCCCCAGCCATTCTTTTATTGTTAAGAATTGTTTTCGCTATTCTGTTTTTTTTTAACCGTTCCAGATGTCTTTGAGAATTGTTCTTTCCATGTCTTTGAAGAATTGTGTTGGGATTTTGATGGGGATTGCATTGAATCTGTAGCTTGACTTTGGTAGGATGACCATTTTTCCTATATTATCTCTTCCAATTCATGAGCATGGAAGATCTCTCAATTTTCTGAGATCTTCAATTTCTTTCTTGAGAGACTTGAAGTTATTGTCATACGGGTCTTTTACCTGATTGGCTAGAGTTATCCCACGATATTTTATATCATTTGTGGCTATTGTGAAAGGAGTTGTTTCCTTAATTTCTTCCTCAGCCTGTTTATCATTTGTATAAAGGAAGACCACTGATTTATCTGAGTTAATTTTATGTCCAGGCACTTTGCTGGAGTTGTCTATCAGCTTGAGAAGTTCTCTGGGAGAATTTTTTTGGATCATTTGTGTATACTATCATATCATCTGCAATTAGTGATACCTTTATTTCTTCTTTGCCAATTTGTATTCTCTTGATCTCCTTTTGTTGTCTTATTGTCCTAGATAGCACTTTGAGTACTATATTGAATAGATATGTGGAGAGTGGGCATCCTTGTCTTGTCTCTGATTTAATGAGGTTGCTTCAAGTATGACTCCATTTAATTTGATATTGGCTGTTGCTTTGCTGTAAATTGCTATTATTATGTTTAGATAATGGGTCTTGAAGTCCTGATCTCTCCAATACTTTTAACATGAAGGGGTGTTGTATTTTGTCAAATGCTTTTCTGCATCCAAGGAGATGACCATGTAATTTTTTCCTTTGAGTTTATTTACATAGTGGATTAGGTTAATGAATTTTCATATATTGATCCAAACTTGCAACCCTGGGATAAAGCCTACTTGATTGTGGTGAAGATTGGTTTTGATGTGTTCTTAGATTCAGTTTGCAAGAGGGTTTTTTTTTTTTTTTTTTGAGACAGGGTTTCTCTGTATAGCCTTGGCTGTCCTAGTACTCACTATGTAGACCAGGATGGCCTTGAACTCAGAAATCCACCTTGCTCAGCCTCCCAAGCACTGAGATTAAAGGCGTGTGCCACCACTGTCCGGCTTGCAAGAGTTTTATTGAGGATTTTTGCATCGATATTCATAAGTGAGATTGGTCTGAAGTTCTCTTTTTTGGTTGTGTCCTTGTGTGGTTTAGGTGTCAGAGTAATTGTGGCTGCATAGAATGAGTTAGGTGGT
>NW_021626077.1:0-2184 GCF_004785775.1 Grammomys surdaster
CCACCCTGTCTCCCAAGAGTTACAATCTGGGATGTGGGACTGGGAACGAGATATAGATTGCTTCTCTCACTTCAAAAGCACCTTAGGCTGTATTAGACCAGGACTGTGTGATTAAAGCAAATTGTATTTAAAAGTACAGGAGGGACTGGCTAGACTACTACCAGGATGACCTGCCATAGTGACAGGCTTTAAATCGAAATGGTTTGTGGGTAGTTTTGCTTGCCACATAATTTAACTAACATGGATTTAATAGCTATTCATTTAAGCACATTATAGACCAAATTGTCTTCTAGGAATTCTTGCTGATACTTGTTCCTGAAGATTAATCTGTTACTATTTATTCTAATAAAGATGTAGTTGAACACATGATTCTGACCCTTGGTTTTGCAGTCTATGCTCTGATCTTTTAAATTATCAATAGTGTTAAGAATAAGTGTTTGTGGCGGGGCCTGGTGTTCTATGACTCTTAATTCCAGGACTGAGGAGGCAAAGGGAGGGGAATCTTTGTGAGTTTGAGACACTTTTGATCTACATAATGAGATCCAAGCCAGCAAGAGACCACATGACACTCAAGCAAAAGAAAAGTAGGTTTTCTTTTGATAATGAGCTGTGTCATATTTAAGCACTGTCTTATATTGTCCCCAGTCAAGGTCTCTTTAGATGCTTTATCTTTTTCTCCTTTTGAGTAAGAAGGCCTCTTGGACCCTGACTCTGTGCTGCTGCAGGTATCAATCTCCAAGAAACTTTGATCATTTGATTCTGACAGCAGTGTGTGTTTTACACAGTCAGGATGCTTTCCAGGCTCCCAGGTCAGATGTGCTGAGGTGGATCTCAGGTGATCAGGTCCTGTCAGGATACCAGCCTCTTGCAGCTACAGAGGCTGCAGTGTGCTGAAGATGGAGCAGGAAGCACACAGAATTCCTTACCTGCACAGAGGGTAGTAGTCTCTGAGTTTAGAAAGAAGGAATCTGAGTTTAGCAGATGAGTAAGGGAAGTGGAGAGGGTATAAGGCATGAATTTGTCTGTTTGCTTGTTTTCAGGGAGGGTATCTCTGTCCAACTCTGGTTATCCTGAAGCTATGAAGACCAGGCTGGCCTGGAACAAACAGAGATGTGTCAGCCTCTGCCCCCTGGGTGCTGGGATTAAAGGTGTGAGCCTCACACTCAGCCACTAAGGCAGGAATTTAAAAGTCCTATTATCACTGCGACCTTACCTTGACACTGTTCCCACTCCAGGGAACTTCTGTGATCTCACAGAGTGGATCCAAACCCTGTGGTGGACAAGCCTGAGAGCTCACTGTGTATGCCTCGGATCCAAAAGGGAACTTTGAAAGAAAAGAAAAAGAAAGAAGGAAAGAGAGAGAGAGAGAGAGAGAGAGAGAGAGAGAGAGAGAGAGAGAGAGAGAGAGAGAGAGGAAAAATACCAAAAAGCAAAAGAAATAAAATTGTAAGAGCTAACAGCTATTAGGCTTATAAGAAAACTTGGATCTGTTGATCTTTCTTCTTAAATATCTCTTCAAAGACAGGTGTGGTGGCCCACACCTTTAATTTCAGCACTAGGGAGGCAGAGGCAGGTGAATTTCTGGCTTTGATGCCAACCTTATCTACAGACTGAGTTCCAGGACAGCCAGGGTTACACAGAGAAATTCTGCCTCAAATAACCAAAAAAACAAAAAACCTAAAAAAGGTAATGTTTATTGCTGGTTGGGGTGACAAGTTGACAATTACCTGAGGAACTTGAGGAAGGGAGGTAGACAACTTGACTATAGCCTGGCTTATTTTGTGACAGCTTGATTAAAGCAAACAATCAATCAAACAAAACCCCAAAGCACCTGAATCTCTGAAATTACCAAACAGCACCTGAGGCAGTTGTGTTCTGCTCCTCCAGTGCACTGCAATGGTACAGTCAAGCCAGCTTTCCTTGAGTACACTCTGTGGTTCCTAGCTTTCTGTCAGCTCCTGTCAGGAAGTAGGAGTGTGTTGGGTGTAGTGGAACACACCTTTAATCTCAGCAGCTGGAGAGATCAATTCAGCCTGGTCTACTTAGAGAGTTTCTGGTCTGCCAGGGCTACAATGAGATCCTGTCTTAAGGGGGAATAAGTGTGGAGACTAATCCTGGGTCTTCCTGCTCCAGCTCCTCCATCCCTTATCAGCCCTCAACGACTTCACTAGTCCATGGTCTGTA
>NW_021626078.1:0-17027 GCF_004785775.1 Grammomys surdaster
AAAGGCAGACCTATAAGAATTACACCAGACTTCTCACCAGAGACTATAAAAGCCAGAAGAGCCTGGACTGACATCATACAGACCCTAAGAGAACACAATTGCCAGCCCAGATTACTATACCCAGCAAAACTCTCAATCAATATAGATGGTGAAACCAAGATATTCCATGACAAAACCAAATTTGCACAATATCTTCCCACAAACCCAGCACTTCAAAGGATAATTGATGGAAAATGCCAACACAAGGAGGGAAACTACAACCTAGGAAAAGCAAGTAATCTTCCAACAACCCCCAAAAAAGATACAAACATAACTTTACCTCTAATAACAAAAATAACAGGAAGCAACAATCATTTTTCCTTAATATCTCTTAACATCAATGGTCTCAATTCCCCAATAAAAAGACGCAGACTATCAGACTGGATACACAAACAAGACCCAGAATTTTGCTGCATATAAGAAACACACCTCAGTGACAAAGACAGACACTACCTCAGAATAAAAGGGTGGAAAACAATTTTCCAAGCCAATGGTCCCAAGAAACAAGCTGGAGTAGCCATTCTAATATCAAATAAAATCGACTTTCATCCAAAATTAATCAAAAAAGATAAAGAAGGACACTTCATACTCATCAAAGGAAAAATCTACCAAGGTGAACTCTCAATTCTGAACATCTATGCTCCAAATGCAAGGGCACCTACATACATAAAAGAAACTTTACTAAAGCTCAAAACACACATTACACCTCATACAATAATAGTGGGGGATTTCAGCACCCCACTCTGAGCAATGGACAGATCATGGAAACAGAAACTAAACCGAGACACTTTGACATTAACAGAAGTTATGAACCAAATGGACTTAACAGACATCTATAGAACATTTCATCCTAAAACAAAAGAATATACCTTTTCTCAGCACCTCATGGTTTCTTCTCCAAAATAGACCATATAATTGGTCACAAAGCAGGCCTCTACAGATACAAAAAGATTGAAATAATCCCTTGCATCTTATCAGATCACCACGGAATAAGACTGGTCTTTAATAATGACAAAAGCAATGGAAAACCCACATGCACATGGAAACTGAACAACTCTCTACTCAATGATGACTTGGTCAAGGAAGAAGTAAAGAAAGAAATTAAAAACTTTTTAGAATTCAATGAAAATGAGGACACATCATACCAAAACTTGTGGGACTCCATGAAGGCAGTGCTAAGAGGAAAGCTCATAGCTCTAAGTGCCTACAAAAAGAAACTGGAAAGAGCACACACTAACAAGTTGACTGCACAACTAAAAGCCCTAGAACAAAAAGAAGCAAATACACCCAGGAGGAGTAGAAGGCAGGAAATAATCAAACTCAGGGCTGAAATCAACCGAATAGAAACAGAAAGAACAATACAAAATATCAATAAAACCAGGAGTTGGTTCTTTGAGAAACTCAATAAGATAGACAAACCGTTAGCCAGATTAACCAGAGGGCACAGAGACAGTATCCAAATTAATAAAATCAGAACTGAAAAGGGAGACATAACAACAGAAACTGAAGAAATTAAAAAAATCATCAGATCCTACTACAAAGGCCTATACTCTACAAAACTGGAAAACCCAGAAGAAATGGACAATTTCCTAGACAGATACCAGGTCCCAAAGTTAAACCAGGAGCAGATAAACCATCTAAATAGTCCTATAACCCCTAGGGAAATAGCAGCAGTCATTAAAAGTCTCCCCACTAAAAAAAGCCCAGGACCAGATGGTTTTAGTGCTGAATTCTATCAGACCTTCAAGGAAGACCTAATACCAATTCTCTTCAAACTATTCCACAAAATAGAGACAGAAGGAACACTACCCAATTCGTTCTATGAAGCTACAATTACACTCATACCCAAACCCCACAAGGACCCGACAAAGAAAGAGAACTTCAGACCAATCTCCCTTATGAACATTGATGCAAAAATACTCAATAAAATTCTAGCAAACCGAATCCAAGACCACATCAAAACGATCATCCATCATGATCAAGTAGGTTTTATCCCAGGAATGCAGGGATGGTTCAATATTCGGAAATCCATCAATGTAATCCACTATATAAACAAACTTAAAGAAAAAAACCATATGATTATCTCACTAGATGCTGAGAAAGCATTTGACAAAATTCAACATCCCTTCATGATAAAAGTCTTGGAAGATCAGGAATTCAAGGCCCCTACCTAAACATAGTAAAAGCAATTTACAGCAAACCAGTAGCCAACATCAAGCTAAATGGAGAGAAACTTGAAGCAATCCCACTAAGATCAGGGACTAGACAAGGTTGCCCACTCTCCCCCTACCTATTCAATATAGTACTGGAAGTCTTAGCCAGAGCAATTAGACAGCAAAAAGAAGTCAAAGGGATACAAATAGGAAAGGAAGAAGTCAAAATATCGCTATTTGCAGATGATATGATAGTATACTTAAGTGACCCCCAAACTTCCACCAGAGAACTCCTAAACCTGATAAACAACTTCAGCAAAGTGGCTGGTTATAAAATCAACTCAAACAAATCAGTAGCCTTCCTCTACATGAAAGATAAACAGACTGAAAAAGAAATTAGGGAAATGACACCCTTCACAATAGTTGCAAATAATATAAAATACCTTGGTGTGAATCTAACCAAGCAAGTGAAAGACCTGTATGACAAGAACTTCAAGTCTCTGAAGAAAGAAATTGAAGAAGATCTCAGAAGATGGAAAGATCTCCCATGCTCATGGATTGGCAGGATTAATATAATAAAAATGGCCATCTTGCCAAAAGCAATCTACAGATTCAATGCAATCCCCATTAAAATCCCAACTCAATTCTTCACAGAGTTAGAAAAGGAAATTCTCAAATTCATATGGAATAACAAAAAACCCAGGATAGCGAAAACTATTCTCAACAATAAAAGAACTTCTGGAGGAATCACCATCCCTGACCTCAAGCTGTACTACAGAGTGATAAAAACTACCTGGTATTGGTACAGAGACAGGCAGGATATCAATGGAATAGAATTGAAGACCCAGAAATGAACCCACACACTTATGGTCACTTGATCTTTGACAAAGGAGCTAAAACTGTCCAGTGGAAAAAGGACAGCATTTTCAACAAATGGTGCTGGTTCAACTGGAGGACAACATGTAGAAGAATGAAAATTGATCCATTCTTATCCCCTTGTACAAAGCTCAAATCTAAGTGGATAAAGGACCTCCACATAAAACCAGATACACTGAAACTAATAGAAGAGAAGGTGGGGAAAAGCCTCGAATACTTGGGCACAGGGGAAAAGTTCCTGAACAGAACTCCAATGGCATATGCTCTAAGATCGAGAATTGACAAATGGGACTTCATAAAATTGCAAAGTTTCTGTAAGGCAAAGGACACTGTCAATAGGACAAAACGACAACCAACAAATTGGGAAAAGATCTTTACCAATCCTTCATCTGATAGAGGGCTAATATCCAATATATACAAAGAACTCAAGAAATTAGACTCCAGACAACCAAATTACCCTATTAAAAAATGGGGTATAGAGCTTAACAAAGAATTTTCAACGGAAGAAACTCGAATGGCTGAGAAGCATCTAAAGAAATGTTCAGCATCCTTAGTCGTCAGGGAAATGCAAATCAAAACAACCCTGAGATTCCATCTCACACCAGTCAGATTGGCTAAGATTAAAAATCCAGGTGATAGTAGATGCTGGCGAGGGTGTGGAGAAAGAGGAACACTCCTCCATTGTTGGTTGGACTGCAAGATGGTGCAACCACTTTGGAAATCAGTCTGGCGGTTCCTCAGAAAATTGGACATAGCATTACCCGAGGATCCAGCTATACCACTCCTAGGCATATACCCAGAAGATGCTCGAACATATAATAAGGACATATGGTCAACTATGTTCATAGCAGCCTTATTTATAATAGCCAGGAGCTGGAAAGAACCCAGATGTCCTTCAACTGAGGAATGGATTCAAAAAATGTGGTATATTTACACAATGGAGTATTACTCAGCTATTAAATCAATGAATTCGAGAGGTTCCTAGGTAAATGGATGGAACTAGAAATTATCATCCTGAGTGAGGTAAGCCAATCACAAAAGAACACACATGGTATTCACTCACTGATTATTGGATATTAGCCTAGAACCTTGAAATGCCCAAGATGCAACTCACAGGCCACATGAAGCCCATAAAGAAGGAAGACCAAGTGAGGGTGATTCGGTCCTTCTTAGAAGGAGCAACAAAATACTCAAGGGAGCAAATATGGAGACAATTGAGGGACAGAAACTGAAGGAGGGGCCTTCTCAAGACCACTCTACCTGAGTATCTATCCCATGTGCAATCACCAAAGGTAGATGCTCATGTGGAAGACAGGAAGTGCATGCTGATAAGAGCCTGATATGAATATCTCCTCAGAAGCCTTCAAGAGTCAGACATATTCAAAGGCAGATGCTCACAACTAGCCATTGAACTGATCATGGGGTTCTCAATAGAGGAGTTAGAGTGAAGACTGAAGGAGCTGAAAGGATTTATGGAACCATGAGGAGAGCAACAATACCAACCAACCACAGCTCCCAGGGTCTAAACCACCAGCCTGGGAGCACTTAGGGGGGGATCCAGGGCTTCAGCTGAGTATGTAAAAGTGGAGGGCCCTGCTGGGCATAGGTGGAAGAAGAGAACCTTGACCTTATGAAGGCTGGATGCCCCAGGGGGTGGGAATTTTGAGGGTGGGGAGGTGGGAGTGGGGGGGTAGATAGAGGTTACATCCACAGAGAAGAAGGAGGAGAGGCGAGGGGATTGGGGGTTCCGAGGGGGTGGTGGGGGATGGGGTAAGGGGACAACATAGGAAATGTAAATAAATCATCCAATAAAAAAGAAAAGAAAGGAAGAAGTCAAGGTATCATTACATATAGGTGATATGATACTATACATAAGGAGACTCAAAACTTTTACCACAGAGCTCATACACCTGAAAAAGTAACTACAGCAAAGTGGCTGGATATAAAATTAATTCAAGCAAATCAGTAGTCTTGCTCTACACAAAGGATAAATTGGCTTAGAAAGAATTAAGAAAACAATACCCTTTACAATAGTCACAAATAATACAAAGTATCTTGGCGTAACTTGGTCTAACAGTCAGTCTGCATGTAGAAGAAGGCACATTGAACCATTTTTATCTCCTTGTACAAAGCTCAAGTCCAATTTATCAAGGACATCCTCATAAAACCAGATAAATTGAATCTAATAGAAGAAAAAGTGTGAAAGAGCCTCAAGCACACCATCATAGGGGAAAATTTCCTGAACAGAACACAAATGACTCAGGCTCTAAGATCAACTATAGACAAATGGGACATCATGTAACTGAAAAGCTTCTGTAAGGCAAAGACACTGTCAATAGGACAAAATATTAACCAACAACTGAGAAACGATCTTTATCTACCCTATATATTATAGAGGGCTAGTATCTAAAATATACAAAGAACTAAAGAATATAGACTCTAGAATACCAAATAACCCAATTTAGAAGAGGATACAGAGCTAAACAAATAATTCTGAACTGAGAAGTCTTGAACACCTGAGAAGCACCGGAAGAAATGTTCAATGTCCTTAGTCATCAGGGAAATACAAATCAAAACTACCAGGATATTGCACCTTACATGAATTAGAACGGCTTAGATAAAAAACTCAGGCTACAACAGATACTGGTGAGGATGTAGAGAAAGAATAACACTCCTCCTTTGCTGGTGGAATTGCAAGCTGGTAGAACCATGGAAATCAATGTGACATTTTCTCAAAAACCTGGAAATAGTTCTACCTGAAGACCCTTTTATCCCACTCCTGGGCATTTACCCCAAAGATGCTCTAACATATAACAAGGCCATGTGCTACATGATGTTCATAGCAGCCTGAATTATAATAGCCAGAAGCTGGAAACAACCGAGATGTCCCTCAACTGAAGAATGGATACAGAAAATGTGGTACATTTACACAGTGGAATACTACTCAGGTATTAGAAATGAAGATTTTACAAACATTTTAGGTAAATGAATGGAACTATAAAAATATCATCCTGGGTGAGGTAAGCAGACCTCAAAGGGCATAGATGGTATACATTCACTGATAATTGGATTTTAGCCCAAAAGCTCAGAATATCCATGGTACAACTTACAGACAATATGAAGCTTAACAAGAAGGATGTGCAAAGTGTGGATGCTTCAAACCCACTTAGAAAGGGGAACAAAATTATCACTGGCAGAAGAGGGAGGGGGGTTGATATGGGTAGGAGAAGGGAGGGTGAAAATAAAAAGGTGGGTAAGACCAGGTATGGGCAGAGACAGAAGTCCAGATGGCCAAGAGAATGAATAGAAATAAGTAATAATGGGTATGGAGAACTGGGGAAATCACTAGAAAGTTCCAGATGTCAAGAATGCAAGAGGCTCCCAGGACTTAATGTGGATGACATTTTTCTACTCAAATACAAAAAAAGATGAATTTTTGGGCAGATGAGACCCTGGACAACATGAAAGCTTAACAAGTAGAATTGTCAGGGGCTGTTGGAGTGCTACTGACATTTCCAATTTGCAGTTTCTGTCACACTGTGTTGACCATCAGTTATTCTTAGGACAGAAAGTATCCGAACAGAGAAGAATTCCTCCTAGTATTAATTGTAATACATTGCCATATATAAAATATTACTTCATTTGTGCAACAAATTCTAGCAGTAATTCTATTCCAAGTTTGTTATTTTTTTATTATTTATTTATTTATTTATTTAATTCCATTCCAGATTCTATTCCCCACCCTTGTCCACCCTCTGACATTTCCACATCCCATACCTCCTCCCCATCACCCTGTCTCCACAAGAATGTCCCACCACCAACCAACCACCACCCACCCCACCATACCTCTAAATTTCCTGGGACCTCCAGTCTCTTGAGGGTTAGGTGCATCTTCTCTGACTGAACCCAGACCCAGCTGTACTCTACTGTATAGGTGTTGGGGGCTTCATACCAGCTGGTGTATGTTGCCTGGTTGGTGGTCCAATGTTTGAGAGATCTCAGGGGTCTAGATTAATTAAGACAGCTGGTCCTCCTACAGGGTCACCATCCTCCTCCCTTCTTACATTCTTTCCCTAATTCTACCACAGGAATCAGCAGCTTTTGTCCACTGGTTGGGTGCAAATATCTGTATCTGACTCCTTCAGATACTTGTTTGGTCTTCCAGAGTGTGGTCACGATAGGTCCCTTTTTGTGAGCATTCCATAGCAGCAGTAATAGTGTCCGGAGTTCAGACCTCCCCTTGAGCTTGATTTCACTTTGGGCCTGTCACAGGACCTTCTTTTCCTCAGGCTCTTCTCCATTTCCATCCCTGAAGTTCTTTGAGACAACAACAATTAGATCTCAGAGTTTTGACTGTGGGATGGCAACCCCTCCCTCACTTGATACCCTGTCTTTCTGCTGGAGGTGGGCTCTCTAAGTTCCCTATCCCTATTGTTTGGTATTTCATCTAAGGTTCTTTCCTTTGAGTTCTGAGCATCTCTCACCTGCTAGGTCTCTGGAGCATTCTGGTGAGTCTCCCCGAAACTCCTACCTCCCACGATTACTTGTTTTCATTCTTTCTGCTGGACTTCTGAGTGACTTTGCTTTTCTTTTTTTCTTTCTTTTTTTCTTTTTTTAAATCTATATATCATATGTCAGAATCAAGGCAGTTAACAATCATTCCACTAGGTCATTTCCCTGTTAGCAGGGATCACTTTCTAAACAAGTAGCTCTAATTTTAGATTAGCTGTAAATGTATTTTAACATTATTATTATTATTATTATTATTATTATTATTATTATTTTACCTAACAACCCTATCATGCTTAGAGAGTTAGTTTTTGTTTTGTTTATCACAAGTATTTTCTCTATTGGAGCTTAAGCCATTCTGATTTATGAGACAAGCACATGGACTTACACAAGTATTCACATCACACATGTACCTACTTTTACTATATCTGTGCCCTAGTGACATTATGAATTCAAAGGCTCAAAATATTTCTACAATAAATTGAAGACATAGAGTAGTTTCCTTGCACCTGCAGAAACATTTAAAGAACAGGAGAGATACCCATATTCACATCTTTTAACTAGCAAAACATCCTCATATGTTATATATCTCACATTGTACATTATACAAATTATTATAGTTTAGTAACAGGCTCATATATATTTTGTCTATTCTTTCTAGAGTACTGAGGATTGAACACTAGGTTTTTCTTGCTGGGTAACACATTACCATTCAGCACATTTATTTTTTGAAAATATGGTAATTCTGAAGATAGTTAAGGACTAATCCTTGTATTTATTATGAAGTTGGATGAACCGAGGCTTAGAAAGTAAGCCAGCTCTCCTTCTCTAAGAGATCTGTGCTCAACACAGCATAGGTTCAGCACTTTTTTCATTCATTGCCGTTACTCTGAACTCTGTGGCCTCTGCCAAGGCATCATTGATGTGTAATGTGAAGTGACGTTGGCTATTCATTTGTGGATTGAACATAGCAAAAATGTAATCTATGAAACTTCTCATTACCCTTTGGGAAGTCTCAGAGTAACGTGCTTGGAGAAAATATAAGACATTTGAAGGTCATTAAGTTTGTACCTATGAATCATAATGGCTTTCTCTGTGAAATGTCAAAAACATTCTGACTATCTTATTTATTCCTATCTATAGACAATCTGCCTGTGGGTCCACTGGCTTCTTTAGCAGCCTTTTCTCCCCTAGAGTGTGAAACCTCTCAAGCAAAAAATCAAGTGAGCTGGTAGTGATGCTATTATATTTCTTGTCACATTTCTACCTTATATGTGCTGAACTGGAGTTACTAAGACACAAGGGATTCTGTGATGGGATAATAAACGTGACCATTTATACCCTAAAAATGTCTGAGGACAGTCCTCCTGGGTTCAAGTGACTGTAAAATTTGAACTTCACTAAGGGGTTTTAATTTTTTACTCAGGAGAGGATAAATACTGTCTATTTTCTCTCCCATCCTAAGAAACCTGAAAACTGAACTTATTTTCAGATCCTGGATAAATAAGCAAAACAAATCATGATATGTAAGAAAATAATCTATATGAACTATGATCTATAATCATTCAGTTTATTGTGGGAAATTTTTAAACTTCCATTCAAGTCAACTAGACTGAATGAGTCACAAAAATATTAAAATTGAAAAACAGAATTACTGCAAAAGGACAAGTCAGAGGGATGATAGTTCTACTGAATTTATTTTTAATAATATTATTCACCTATTGGTGTGTGTGTGTGTGTGTGTGTGTGTGTGTAGATATGAGTAACAGGGTGTATTTGAAGGTTTTAGGTTGTCAGGCATACACAGGCATAGGAAGCATTCTAACACACTGTGTCAACCCTCCAGACTATGATGTTCATGAATCATATCAATGCCCAGAATGGCATAATAACCCTACGAGTCCAATAATAGAGGCACACATTTATGCTAACCAACAGCTCTTTAATTGGATGTAAGACCCAGACAAAATGATGGAAGTCATGCCTGGTACTAGAAACCTACCTGACTCTAGTGAAGTCAGAGTTATTGGAGAAAAGTCTACCACCTCTAATTTGCTAAACCAGGATGGCTTGTAACAACAATCTAAAAACATTTGTCCTTATATTTACAGAGAAGTACAGTCTTCATCTCTCATCAAAAAAACTTCTTTTTATTTTTTATTTTTATTTTTGCAAAACAAAAAAAAAAAACACTATAGAACGACAGAAAATCACCATCAAGTAAATTGTAGCATTGTGAAGTCCAGTCCCAATACTTATATCTACCACTAAGGCTTAGGAAATATTTGTGAAATGTGTCTCACAGTATTATCAGAAGCAACATCCATAAAGTGTAACCAACATAAATACCCAAATGTGAACTGAACAAGAGTAAGTCCATTGGACATGCCAAAGTAGAGAGGAAAAGCCCAGGATGCTTAAACGCTACACAAAGAACTATAACAAATTAAAAATGGCGAGTTGTGCCACATCACCTGAACACTATTTTCTAGCCTACTAGTTGGCCTGCACTCCTGGAGGTATGTTGGCAGCAGAAACATGCAATTATGCATGGATTTTGTGGAGATCTGTTGGAACCAGAAAAAAGCAGGTTTGCCTACATCTGGGAATACCAGGTTGGACTCTATCCCAGGCACATTGCTCTCTAGGTTCCCCTTGCACACCGAGCAACATCAAACTGTGTCATGTGTCCCTTGCATTCAATTTCTGGCCCACAGTGTTTCTTGCACTTCCTGAGGTCTGCCAGTACTACAGACTACCAGGTAACTGCCTTATCCCCCAGTCTCTAGTTTGCCAAGTCCCTATAAAGCACACCTAACAACAGTAAACTGCATGATGGTCCCTGCACTCCATTTTCAGTACCACAACTATACCTGTATCCATGGTGGTTTGGTGGCACCAGGGACAAGCAGTTAACTCCTTTAGGAAGGCAGGAATCACAGTGGATACAGACACCAATTCACCCAGAGAACTTTCAATCCCAAATTTATCCTATCTACAATAAATACATTCATGAGGGTTGAATCAGAGACTCAGGGAATGACCAATCAACACCCATCCAACTTGAGACCCATCCCATGGGCAAACACCATTACCTAGCACTATTAATGATATTCTGTTATGCTTGCAGACAGGAACAAGTTGTCCTCTGAGAGGATCCACACAGCAGCTGACTCAGACAGATACAGACAATCCACTTCCAAACAGTGGATGGAGAATGGAAACTCTTATGGAAGAATAGGAGGAAGAATTGAGGGTCTTCCACAGGAAGACCAAGAAAGTCAACAAACCTGGAACCTTGGGGCTCTCAGAGTCTGACTCACCAACCAAAGAACATAGACTGGTGGGACCTTGGCCACTATATATGTAGCAGATGTGCAGCTTGGTCTTCATGTGGGTCCTTAACAACTGTAAAAGGGACTATACGAAAAGCTATTGCCTATATGTGGGTTATTGTCTTCTAGCTGGGGTCAATGGGAGTGGAAGCAACTAACCTTGCAGAGACTTGAAGTTCCTGGGCTGGGGGTCATGGAGGATGCCTGGTCAGGGGCACATACTCAGAGGAGAAAGGTAGGGGCAATAGGGAAAGAGTTGTGGGAGGTGGTGACTGAGAGGTGAGCAGAGAGTGGGATGTAAAGTGAATAAGTTAAAAAAATAGAATTCAATTAAGAATGAAGGAAATAATGTAAAAACAAAAAAAGCAGAAAACAAAACAAAAATCAAAACCCCCAAAGGAACACAATCAACAAGAGCCAGGGAAATATGGCACCATGAGAAACCAACTGTCCTACTGCAACAAGATGCACCTCACACTGCAAAAACACAAGATTACCTTTAATCCAATCTCATAAAGATGATGGAAAACCTTTTAAGATGAAATCAATAAATCCCTTAAAGAAATACAGGAAAATGCAATCAAACAAGTGAAGGAAATGGATAAAACTGCTCAGGTACTGAAAATGAAAATAAAAGAAAAAATCCACAAACTGGAGGAAATCTGGAGATGGAAAACATAGGAAAACCAGAACTATAGATGGGAGAATCTCAGGTGTAGAAACTTTGTGACAAAAGAAATTGATATATCTGTCGAAGAGAACATTGCATCTAAAAAGTTAATGACAAAAACTTCCAGGAAATCTGGGACACTAGGACAAGACCAAATTTAATTATGATAGAAATGAAAGGAGAACAAGATTCCTACCTCCAGGGCCTCAAAATACTTTCAAATAAATTATGAAGAAAAATTTCCCAACCTAAAGAAAGATATGCCTTTAAACATACAAGAAGCCTTACAGAACTGCAAATAGATTGGACCAGAAAAGAAAATCTCCCTTTTACATAATAACACTAAATATAAAGAACAGAGAAAGAATACTAAATGCAGCAAGGGAAAAAGACCAAGTAAAATATAAAGGCAGACATATCATAATTACAACCAACTTCTCTATAGAGACTCTAAATGCCAGATGTCTTACAATCTTGAATAAACCACAGATGCAAGCACAGATTACTATATTCAGTAAAACTTTTAAATGCCATAGATGGAGAAAAAAGTTATTCCAAGACAAAACAAAATTTGAACAATATCTATTTACAAAACCAGCCCTACAGAAGATTCTAAAAGGAAAGCTTCAACCCAAGAAGGTAAACTATACCCAAGAAAACACAGGAAATAAATAACTCCACAGCAGCAAAACAAAGGAAATACACATATGCAGGAACATATATGCACATGCCTGCACACACACTCACACCACCACCACTACCACCATTACCACCATCACCTCAAATGTTAGAATAACAGGAATTGACAATCACTGGTCTTTAATATCTTTCAACATCAATGGACTAAATTCCCTAATAAAGACACACAGGCTAACAGAATACATGTGAAAAAAAGACCCATCATTTTACTGCACACAAGAAACACACCTCACAGAAAAAGATAGAGATTACCTCAGAGTAAAGGGCTTTTTAAAAAGTTTCAACAAAGAAAGAAATTCAGACAAATCTCAGTTATGAACACTGATGCAAAAATGCTCAATAAAATACTAGTAAAATACATCCAAGAACAAATCAAAAACATTGTCTACCATTATCAAGTAATCTTTATCCAGGGACACAGAGATATTTTTAACATACAAAGATTTACCAATATAATCTACCATAGAAACCAACTGAAAACAATAAGAAAACTAAGAAATGAGCATCTCATTAAATGCTGAAAAACCTTCAAGAAAAACCAACTACTCTTCATGATAAAAGACTTGGAAAGATCAAGGATACAAGGTAGATATCTAAACACAATAATGGCAATAGAGAACAACCTAATAGCTAACATCAAATTAAATGGAGAGAAAATTAAAACAATTCCACTGAGAGCAGGGACAAAGCCAGGCCACCCACTTTCTTCATATCTGTTCAATATAGTACTTGAAGATTTTATCTACAGCAATAAGACAACTGACGAAGATTGAGGAAATGCAAATTGGAAAGAAAGAAGTCAACTATTGTTAACCTAAATGATATGATAGTATACATAAGTAACATCAATAATTCTACCAGAAAAATTCTATAGCCCATAAATATCTTCATACAGTAGTAGTATGCAAAATTAACTAAAAATCAGTAGCCCTCCTTTTATACAAATTATAAACAGGACATGAAAGAAATTAGGGGAAAAAACACCCTTCATGATAGCCACAAATAATATAAAATATCTTAGTGCAACTCTAACCAACCAAGGGAAAGGCATGTATGATAAGAATTTTATGTCTTTGAAGAAAGATATTGAAGAAGAAATCAGAAGACAGATCTACCATACTCATGGATTGGTAAGAATAACTTTGTAAAAAGCCATCCTACAAAAAATTGTATATATAATATATATATATATATATATATATATATATATATATATACATACATACATATATATCATAGAATATGTATATTTCTTCAAAAAACTTCTATTAAAATTTAAACACAATTATCTACATTCTTTGAAAGAACAGTATTTGAATTTATAAGGAATAACAAAAACCCAATATAGCTAAAACAATACTGTAAAATAATAAATCTGAATGTATCAACATCCCTGATTTCACATTGTACTATAGAGCAATAGTAATAAAAAACCACAAGGTATCGGCATAAAGACAGACAGACTGACCAATGAAATTGAATTGAAGACCCAGGAATATACCCACATACCTATGGAAACTTGATTTTTTGACAACTAAACCAAAATTGTAGAATGAAAATAAGGAAAGCATCTTCATAAAATGGTGCTGGCCTAAATGAATATTTGCATAAGAAGAAAGAAAATACATCCTTGTCTATAGTTTTGCTATACAAAACTCAAGTCAAAGTGAATCAAAGACCTCAACATAGAACCAGATAATATAAATCTGATAGAAGAAAAAGTAGGGAGTGACCTTGAATGTATAGGTATAGAGAACAACTTCTTGAACAGTACATTAACATTTATGATCAACAATGAGACCTAATAAAAATGAAAAGCTTCTCTAAAGCAAAGAAGACACTCAATATGACAAAATGGCAGCCTACAGAATGGGAGAACACCACCAACTCTATTACCAACAGAGGGCTGCTATCCAAATATACAAAGAACTTTAGAAAGTAGACACCAATAAACCATATAACCCAATTAAAAAGAGGGACAGAGCAAGACAGAATTCTCAACTGATAAATTTCTAAAGGCCAAGAAGCAAAAAGTTCAATAGCTTTAGTCATCAGGGAAATGTAAATCAAAATGACTCTGTGTTTTAATCTTACACCCTTCAGAATGCCTAAGAGAAAAAAGTCAAGTGACAGCTAATGCTGGCAAGGGTGTAGAGCAAGGGAAACACTCCTCCATTCCCGGTAGGAGTTCAAACTTGTACAGCCATTTTGGAAATTAATTTAGTGGTGTATTAGAAAATTGGTAATGGCTTTACCTCAAGACCCAGTTTTATCTCTCCTTGTCAAATATCCAAAAAAGGGTCCATCACACCAGAAGAACACTTGCGTAATTATGTTCATAAGCACCTTTATTCATAATAGCCAGAAACTGGAAACAATTTTGACATTCCTCAACCAAATAATGCAGAAGGAAAATAAGGTACTGTCTTAGTCAGGGTTTGTCTTCCTGTACAAAACATTATGATCAAGAAGCCAGTTCGGGAGTAAAGAGTTTATTTAGCTTACACTTTCACATTGCTGTTCATCACCTAAGGTAGTCAGGACAAGAACTCACACAGGATAGAAAGGTGGAGGCAAGAGGCCATGGAAGGGTGCTACTTACTAGACTGCTCTTCCTGGCTTGCTCAGCTTGCCCAGGAGTGACACCAAACACAATGGGCCCTTCCATCCTTGATCACTAATTGAAAAAATTCCTTAGAGCTGTCTTTCATGGAGGCATTACCTCAAGGGAGGCTCTTTTCTCTGATAAATTCAGCTTGTGTCAAGTTGACACACAAAAACCAGTTGGTACAGGTACATTTATACAATGGTGTGCTACTCAGCTATTAAAAACAAGGACATCATGAAATTTGCAGGTAAAGGTACAGAATTAGAAAAGATAATCCTGAGTTAGGTAGTCCAGCCTCGAAAACACAAGCATGTTAAGTACTCACTTATAAGTGGCTGTTAGCCATAAAGTAAAAGATACGCATTCTACAGTCCACAGACCCAAAAAAGCTAATAACAAGGAAGGACGCTTTTACCTCACTGAAAAGAGGAAATAAAATAGACATGTAGACATAAGAGGTGGATGAAGGGAACTAGGTAAAAGTTGTGGTGGGGAGGAGAACAGCAGGGATCAAGTACAAATAGGACATTAATTATTTTATTATGTAAAATAAATGGGGAGAGAACTGGGATTGGTGCTAAGGGAGAGACATCTTTGGGACTGGGACGAACTAGAAACATAGGACAAGGGCAACTCACAGGGACCTATGAGGGTGACCCTAGCTAAGGCTCCTAGCATTGGTAGATATGGAAACTGAATTGACCACCTCCTGTAACAAGACAAGACTTCCAATGGAGGGATGGAAACATCAAATAACTTAAAACATCGTCAATCCACAATTTGTCCTGCCCATAGGATGTGCAGCAATAAAAATGGAGCAGAAGTTGAAGGAGTAGCCAACCAAAGACTGGCCTAGCTTGAAATCCATGTCATGAGAGAGAGAGCCCGCCCTGACACTACTTTCTTTTTGTTTTTTTTTTAAGTTTTTTTATTGGATATTTATTTATTTATAATACAGATGTCATCCCTTTTCCCCATTTTCCCTCCCTAGAACCCCCTATCCCATCCCCTATTCTCCTTTATGATTTTATACCATTTTGATTACATGCAAGTATTAAGGTCAGTTCTATGTTGAGGACCTTGCAATACAATAGATGCAAGTAGTCAAGGAACAATCAATACAATAAACACAAACTAACCTTGGCTCATAGCGGCTCATAAAGACTGAGCCACCAGCCAAAGTACATGCATGGGATGAACCTAGACCCTCTATCACAAAATAGAAGGCATTCATGGAATGGACTTAGGCCCTCTGCCCATATGTAACAGTTAACCATCTAGGTTGTCGTTTTGAACTTCTAACAGTACAAGCAGGTGCTAACTTCGAGTCTGCTGCCTGCTTTTGGATCCCTTTCCCTTACCAGGGTTGCCTTATCTAGACTCAATAGGAGAAAATGTACCTAGTCCTACTGCAAATTGATATGCCAAGCAGGTTGATATCCATGGGAGGTTTTTGCATCTCTGAAGAGAAAGGGAGGGGATATGGAGAGTGAAGGTGAGAGGAAGAGATTGGAAAGAGAGGCAGGAAGGGTAGTTATACTCAGACTGTAAAACATATAAATCAAATACATTAATTAATTAAAAAAATTAAAAAGAATTAAGAAAAACTCAGTGGGAACAGGAAATATGATCTTTCCCAAGGAAGGGCATAACAATTGATTGTTCAGTATAAAATGGCCATTCCTGAAAATATATGTACAAGTAATTTTATATGAACTGAATTGATTATATAATTGAGTATATTTGTCTCAAATATACTAACTATGCATATACATACATGAATACAGTAATGATTAGTGAAAATAGAGCCAAGGAGCTAAATAGTAGCAAAGATGAGTATATAAACATATTTGAAGAAAGTAATGGAGGGAGATAAAGAGTCTAATTATATTATAATTTTCTAAAGTAAACTATAATGGAAAACAGAAAGAAACCATAAGTGAATTATGAATGTTGTGCCTAAGCTGGACGATGCTGGTGTACACCTTTAATTTCAGCATTAAGGAGGCAGAGGCAGGTGGATCTCTCAGAGTTGGAGGCCAGTCAAATCTACAGAGTGATTTCCAGGACTGTTAGAGATACACAAGTACTAGAGAGAGAGAGAGAGAGAGAGAGAGAGAGAGAGAGAGAGAGAGAGA
>NW_021626079.1:0-3551 GCF_004785775.1 Grammomys surdaster
AAAAGACTGGCCTCATTCAGTGGCTCAGTTTCTTCAGGAGTCAATAAGGCTGTTTCGTGTCATAAAAATATTAAGAAGAAACACAGGCTCCTTAAAATTCAGGAGCCTCTAAGGTCTTTCCAGAGAAACATTGCTACCATAGAAAAGCTTGAGGCCAGAGACTCTTTCACAAGGGAGTTTGTTGACTTCACTCAGGTTAGCCTGTTGTGGGGGCATTCAGAACCTGCTTTTGCTCTCTGACCATGGCTTGGCTAAGAGTATGAACCTCCTGGAAATGGAAACACTAGGAAAGGAAACAGGCTGAAATGTCCCAGTGTGCTTTGGCTCCCTGGTTTTAGGATCAAGAGATTTGCCTCTAAGAGTTGCAAGCAAAGAAACTTTACAACACGACAGACACCACTTAATCATACACTTGGCAGGCAACATGAGCTGAAGATTTAAGGAACTCTATTTTGAGAAAAGTATGAACATCTTTCAAACTATTAACGGAACAAGGAAATGGGGAAGGGATTGTCTTAGGAGAAAGGCATGCCGTTTGGTAGTAAATTTCTCAGTGTCAGGGCTTAGTTCCTCCCTGATGGTAAATTTTATAATTAAAATTTCCCCAAGACTGGGAGGAGGAAGCCAGCTAGGTGGCATATGCCTGCAATCCCAGCACTCAGGAGACTGAGATAAAAGGATTGCCACAAGTTTGTGGCTAGCCTGGGCTATGAGTAAGTCTCTATGTCAAAACAATAAGAAATAAAAACAAAAGCAAAATTGCATACTTAAGTCTGTATGGTATCCTTTCTATTTTATGAGAAAAACAGAGGTCGGAGTTTGGAAGGACAGAATGTTCTCTGAAGTTTGACCACTACATACCATGACCTGGTCTATGTTGCTTACAAAACACTGTCTTTTTTTTTTCCTTCCTGCAATCTGACATAAGATCAAAAGATGGAAAATTTCCCACCCTTGAAATACCAGATCAGTTTCATTTTCTTGGTTTAAATACTTCATGAAAGACATAAAGGGAGGCAGGTGTGATCACATCCACAGTCACAGCACTTGACAGGCTGAAACAGGTTGGCTCCTAGCCAGCCTGACTTATATAACAAGACCCTGTTCTCAAACAAACAAAACAGAACACACACACACACACACACACACACACACACACACACACACACGAGAATGGAAGAGGGGATATTTTGCTTTCTTTTCTTTTATTTTTATTGAAAATAGATTCTTCTCTCATTTGATTTGTCCCCAACTAAAGTTTCTCTTCCTTCCCATCCCAGAGCCCACCTCCCCAAGATCCACTCCTGCCTCCATTTCCCTTCAGAAAAGAGCAGGCCTTCAAGAGACGACAAACAAACGGGATAAAACAGGATAGAATAAGACAAGGCAGAAGCCCTTCTATCAAGGCTGGACAAGGCAACTCAATAGGAGGAAAAGTGGGTTTGGTTCGGTTCGGTTTGGTTCGGTTTTCTGAGGCAGGGTTTCTCTATGTAGCCCTGACTGTCCTGGAACTCACTCTGCAGACCAGGCTGGCCTCGAACTCAGAGATCGGCCTGCCTCTTCCTCCCTAGTGTTGGGATTAAAGGACCAGGGCCTTTCTTAGGATGCCATTCCCACAAGCTCATGCTGGTTCTCCTGCCTATGCATATCAAGCACTAGAATTACAGGCATGTGCCACCGTGTCCAGACATCTTTCATTTCCTTTAGGTCAAAATATATAAACATAATTAAATACTCATTTCCTTCTTCATTGCTAAATTAGAAAATGAAGTGAATTTCATATTGAAAACAAGATCTGTGACCACAAAAAGGCTAAACGTATTTTGGGTCAACTTAGGTCATAAGCAACAGAAATTTAAAATGAAATCCCTTAGTACAGGTCAATAAGTCAAACTGTCCTATCCCCAGCAGGCATGGAGTCTGGGCTCTTGGGATGCCGCAAAGCTCATTTCTTTAATTACAATGCCAATATTTGATGCCTTTAACCAAGCACTACAAAAAGTTAAATATTTTCATATGTCTTGTGAAATGGACCCTCAGGGAGGAAAGCAAACAGCCTCAAGTGCTCCTGGCTTTTTTTTTTTCTCTTCCCTCATTAATTCCTCCGCCAACCCCACCTCAAGGATGTTTGAATCTAATACTTCTCTAGTGTCTACTTTTCTCCTATTTGATCTCCTAAAGAGTACGGGCACTTGGTATGGCTTCAGGAACAGGGGTGAAGAGGGACATCAAGCTTCTGGAACACTGTGGCAAAGATTCTTTGCTTAGCTAACTCTGCAGCCAGGCCCACTTCAACATAAAGACCAATTTAATTAGAATGTAATTAAAATGAAATCACTTTAGCTACATCTTGGTTAAGTTTAGAGTGGTTTGAGTAAGAATGGCCCCCATAGGCTCATATATTTGAATGTTTGACTCTCAGTCGGTGGAGCTGCTTGGGGGGGGACTAGGTGGTGTGGTCTTGCCGGAAGTGTGTCACTAGGGGCGGGCTTTGAAGTTTCAAAAGCCTGTGCCTTTCCCAGTTAGCTCCCTAGGCCTCATCATTGTGGACCAAGATGCAAATTCTCAGCTACTGCTCCTGTGCTGGTGTGTAGCTGTCTGCCTCCCTGCCTGCCTGCCTGCCTGCCTGCCTGCCTGCCTGCCTGCCTGCCGCCAAGGTCTCCACACTGTGCCAATCATGGACTCTAACTCTCTGAAACTGGAACTCTTTCTTCTACAAGTTGCCTTGATCATGGTGTCTTCTCGTAGCAGTAGAAAAGTTACTAAAGTGTCTCCATCCCACCCCCAAAGGTTCATGTGTCAGCTGGGGGTTTGTCCCCAAATGGAGACACTATTGAGAGAGCGGAGACTTATCTGGAAGAAGTGGATCACTAGGGGCAGGTCCTTGGGCCAGAGCTGGGGGCATCATGTCCCTGACTCCTCCCACCTCCTCCTCCTGCTCCTGTTTCTCTTCCTTCCCTTAGCCCCTTCCTCCTCTCTATCTTTTGCTTTCTCTTTCCTGCTCATAATGAGGTGAAGAAATTCTGCCCTCACATGCTCTAGTCCACCTGAGCATGTGGTCCGATCGACCGCGGACTGAAGACTCAGAAACAGTAAACTAAAAAAAGCCTTCCCCTTCGGTTGCTTGTGTCAGGAAGATTGTCACAGTGACACCAGGCCTAGTAAACTGGCTATCTGACTATCTCCCCTCCTTCACCATCCCCCCACCCCAGCCCCCAAGGCTGCCTGATTTCCCTGAAGTGTCTTGTGCAAGAATCAGGGAAGTTTAGCCACTTCGTGTTTTTTCCTAGTTCTCTTCTACCCAGTGACCCCACGCTACTCCCTGGTTATAAACCCCCACTTACCCTCACCATACTCCCATGCAGTGAGTGAGTCTCTGTGCCCACAGCAAAGACCCCACTTAAGCAGTCCCTAGTTTAGCTACTGCTATGGCCGGAAGTTAGAACAACCTTCTCCCTCACCGCATTTTTTTTTTTCAACAGACCGGTGAAAAGGATACTGGGGACAACAGCTGCACAGGAAACGGCGGAGATGGCCATCCTGACATGGCA
>NW_021626080.1:0-3551 GCF_004785775.1 Grammomys surdaster
AAAAGACTGGCCTCATTCAGTGGCTCAGTTTCTTCAGGAGTCAATAAGGCTGTTTCGTGTCATAAAAATATTAAGAAGAAACACAGGCTCCTTAAAATTCAGGAGCCTCTAAGGTCTTTCCAGAGAAACATTGCTACCATAGAAAAGCTTGAGGCCAGAGACTCTTTCACAAGGGAGTTTGTTGACTTCACTCAGGTTAGCCTGTTGTGGGGGCATTCAGAACCTGCTTTTGCTCTCTGACCATGGCTTGGCTAAGAGTATGAACCTCCTGGAAATGGAAACACTAGGAAAGGAAACAGGCTGAAATGTCCCAGTGTGCTTTGGCTCCCTGGTTTTAGGATCAAGAGATTTGCCTCTAAGAGTTGCAAGCAAAGAAACTTTACAACACGACAGACACCACTTAATCATACACTTGGCAGGCAACATGAGCTGAAGATTTAAGGAACTCTATTTTGAGAAAAGTATGAACATCTTTCAAACTATTAACGGAACAAGGAAATGGGGAAGGGATTGTCTTAGGAGAAAGGCATGCCGTTTGGTAGTAAATTTCTCAGTGTCAGGGCTTAGTTCCTCCCTGATGGTAAATTTTATAATTAAAATTTCCCCAAGACTGGGAGGAGGAAGCCAGCTAGGTGGCATATGCCTGCAATCCCAGCACTCAGGAGACTGAGATAAAAGGATTGCCACAAGTTTGTGGCTAGCCTGGGCTATGAGTAAGTCTCTATGTCAAAACAATAAGAAATAAAAACAAAAGCAAAATTGCATACTTAAGTCTGTATGGTATCCTTTCTATTTTATGAGAAAAACAGAGGTCGGAGTTTGGAAGGACAGAATGTTCTCTGAAGTTTGACCACTACATACCATGACCTGGTCTATGTTGCTTACAAAACACTGTCTTTTTTTTTTCCTTCCTGCAATCTGACATAAGATCAAAAGATGGAAAATTTCCCACCCTTGAAATACCAGATCAGTTTCATTTTCTTGGTTTAAATACTTCATGAAAGACATAAAGGGAGGCAGGTGTGATCACATCCACAGTCACAGCACTTGACAGGCTGAAACAGGTTGGCTCCTAGCCAGCCTGACTTATATAACAAGACCCTGTTCTCAAACAAACAAAACAGAACACACACACACACACACACACACACACACACACACACACACACGAGAATGGAAGAGGGGATATTTTGCTTTCTTTTCTTTTATTTTTATTGAAAATAGATTCTTCTCTCATTTGATTTGTCCCCAACTAAAGTTTCTCTTCCTTCCCATCCCAGAGCCCACCTCCCCAAGATCCACTCCTGCCTCCATTTCCCTTCAGAAAAGAGCAGGCCTTCAAGAGACGACAAACAAACGGGATAAAACAGGATAGAATAAGACAAGGCAGAAGCCCTTCTATCAAGGCTGGACAAGGCAACTCAATAGGAGGAAAAGTGGGTTTGGTTCGGTTCGGTTTGGTTCGGTTTTCTGAGGCAGGGTTTCTCTATGTAGCCCTGACTGTCCTGGAACTCACTCTGCAGACCAGGCTGGCCTCGAACTCAGAGATCGGCCTGCCTCTTCCTCCCTAGTGTTGGGATTAAAGGACCAGGGCCTTTCTTAGGATGCCATTCCCACAAGCTCATGCTGGTTCTCCTGCCTATGCATATCAAGCACTAGAATTACAGGCATGTGCCACCGTGTCCAGACATCTTTCATTTCCTTTAGGTCAAAATATATAAACATAATTAAATACTCATTTCCTTCTTCATTGCTAAATTAGAAAATGAAGTGAATTTCATATTGAAAACAAGATCTGTGACCACAAAAAGGCTAAACGTATTTTGGGTCAACTTAGGTCATAAGCAACAGAAATTTAAAATGAAATCCCTTAGTACAGGTCAATAAGTCAAACTGTCCTATCCCCAGCAGGCATGGAGTCTGGGCTCTTGGGATGCCGCAAAGCTCATTTCTTTAATTACAATGCCAATATTTGATGCCTTTAACCAAGCACTACAAAAAGTTAAATATTTTCATATGTCTTGTGAAATGGACCCTCAGGGAGGAAAGCAAACAGCCTCAAGTGCTCCTGGCTTTTTTTTTTTCTCTTCCCTCATTAATTCCTCCGCCAACCCCACCTCAAGGATGTTTGAATCTAATACTTCTCTAGTGTCTACTTTTCTCCTATTTGATCTCCTAAAGAGTACGGGCACTTGGTATGGCTTCAGGAACAGGGGTGAAGAGGGACATCAAGCTTCTGGAACACTGTGGCAAAGATTCTTTGCTTAGCTAACTCTGCAGCCAGGCCCACTTCAACATAAAGACCAATTTAATTAGAATGTAATTAAAATGAAATCACTTTAGCTACATCTTGGTTAAGTTTAGAGTGGTTTGAGTAAGAATGGCCCCCATAGGCTCATATATTTGAATGTTTGACTCTCAGTCGGTGGAGCTGCTTGGGGGGGGACTAGGTGGTGTGGTCTTGCCGGAAGTGTGTCACTAGGGGCGGGCTTTGAAGTTTCAAAAGCCTGTGCCTTTCCCAGTTAGCTCCCTAGGCCTCATCATTGTGGACCAAGATGCAAATTCTCAGCTACTGCTCCTGTGCTGGTGTGTAGCTGTCTGCCTCCCTGCCTGCCTGCCTGCCTGCCTGCCTGCCTGCCTGCCTGCCTGCCGCCAAGGTCTCCACACTGTGCCAATCATGGACTCTAACTCTCTGAAACTGGAACTCTTTCTTCTACAAGTTGCCTTGATCATGGTGTCTTCTCGTAGCAGTAGAAAAGTTACTAAAGTGTCTCCATCCCACCCCCAAAGGTTCATGTGTCAGCTGGGGGTTTGTCCCCAAATGGAGACACTATTGAGAGAGCGGAGACTTATCTGGAAGAAGTGGATCACTAGGGGCAGGTCCTTGGGCCAGAGCTGGGGGCATCATGTCCCTGACTCCTCCCACCTCCTCCTCCTGCTCCTGTTTCTCTTCCTTCCCTTAGCCCCTTCCTCCTCTCTATCTTTTGCTTTCTCTTTCCTGCTCATAATGAGGTGAAGAAATTCTGCCCTCACATGCTCTAGTCCACCTGAGCATGTGGTCCGATCGACCGCGGACTGAAGACTCAGAAACAGTAAACTAAAAAAAGCCTTCCCCTTCGGTTGCTTGTGTCAGGAAGATTGTCACAGTGACACCAGGCCTAGTAAACTGGCTATCTGACTATCTCCCCTCCTTCACCATCCCCCCACCCCAGCCCCCAAGGCTGCCTGATTTCCCTGAAGTGTCTTGTGCAAGAATCAGGGAAGTTTAGCCACTTCGTGTTTTTTCCTAGTTCTCTTCTACCCAGTGACCCCACGCTACTCCCTGGTTATAAACCCCCACTTACCCTCACCATACTCCCATGCAGTGAGTGAGTCTCTGTGCCCATGGCAAAGACCCCACTTAAGCAGTCCCTAGTTTAGCTACTGCTATGGCCGGAAGTTAGAACAACCTTCTCCCTCACCGCATTTTTTTTTTTCAACAGACCGGTGAAAAGGATACTGGGGACAACAGCTGCACAGGAAACGGCGGAGATGGCCATCCTGACATGGCA
>NW_021626081.1:0-3522 GCF_004785775.1 Grammomys surdaster
CTTACCTCTGTTCTTTCTCGAGGCTGTCTCCTCTGTGTAGGCTCATTCATGGTTGTGCTTCCAAATGTGGAGCCATGCTGGATGCAGGCGTTTCTTGACCATTTGTTGAGTCATTTGCCTCAGAAACAGCCTTCTTCAGGACATCTTCCCTACCAACCCAGCTGTGTTCCCTTTGAGCCATGTCTTTGTGTCCCAGGGCTATTTCTATTTCATATTCCCCAATGTTGATATGCTACGCTACCAACAGGGTTATAAAGTCTTTGAGTGTAAGAACTGAATTTGCTAAATTTCTGTCTCCAGTGCCAATCACTGACAGACATTGATTGATTGATAATTGTTTGTTGAAACTTTATATGAAAGTGAATGCTTGATACTAGTTTAATCCTTTTACCAAGACAACCTGACTTTATACATCTGTACATGCCAGCTGCTCATTAGTATCTGTCTGATAGGGGCTGGAGAGATGGCTCAGTGGTTAAGAGCACTGACTGCTCTTTCAGAGGTCCTGAGTTCAAATCCCAGCAACCACATGGTGGCTTACAACCATCCGTAATGAGATTCGATGCCCTCTTCTGGTGTGTCTGAAGACAGCTAGCTACAGTGTATTCATATATAATAAATAAATAAATCTTAAAAAAAAAAAAAAAAGTATCTGTCTGATAAGAGGCAGCTTGCCACTGAGCACAGAAAGCAGCTGTCACTCTAGTTACAGAGGATACAGCTCCCTCTTCTGGCCTCCACAGGCACTGCATGCATGTTTGTAGAGTAATACATGCAAGCAAAACATCCACACACATACAATAAAATGAAAATAAATCTTCAGGGCTGAAGAGATGGCTCAGTGGATAAGAACACTGGATAGCTGCTCTTCCATAGATCCTGGGTTCGATTTCTAGCACCCACTTGGCAGTTTACAACTACCTGTAGCTGTACTCCAGTTCCAAGAGATCTGGTTCCCTGTTCTGCCCTGGATACACACCAGGTATGAATGTGGTACACAGACATACAGACAGTACACACACACACACACACACACAAACACACACAAACACACATTAACAACAAATAAATTTGAAGGAAACACAGGTTTAGAAATGTCAGTTCCTCAAAGAGACAGAGAATCTAAGTCCTTAGTGACCACTGTAATGACAACTCAGTTGTTCAAGGCATCACCATTTAGGGCAATTGTATCTCAAGCTTCCTCGATTTCATAATAATCTCTGGCAAGTGGTTTTTATTAAAATTATGAAAAAGTACTTCTGAGAAATCTGGGGATTTCCACTATGACGATGATGATGAGGATTTCTTGTAAGTTTTAAGAGGTCAGTTTTCTTCTCTCCTTCCCTTATGTACAGTTTCTAAGTCCCAAATGTAGGAACTTACACTATCTGAGTTTCTCGGTTTGGCTAGCCTCAGATCTTTACTGACTTCAACATGTATAGGACTTTTCTATTAGGTGAAATTCATGTTCAGTTGTCATTATGGAAATCTTGAGGAGTAGTGCTCTCACTTATAAAGACCAAGACCACACTGATTCATCTGCCCATTAGTGGCTCATAAATAAGAGGGTTTTTTTTAAAAGATTTTATTCATTTATTCATTTTATGCATGTGAGTACACTGTCGCTGTCTTCAGACATACCAGAAGAGGGCATCAAATCCCATTACAGATGGTTGTGAGCACCATGTGGTTGCTGGGAATTGAACTCAGGACCTCTGGAAAAGCAGCTAGTGCTCTTAACCTCTGAGCCATCTCTCCAGCCTGCCATAAGAGGTTTTATGTGGTACAGACCTCACAGAGAGGAAGGAAAGGCCTCTGCTAGGTGTCTCTTGATAGTCTATAAGCATTGGGCACCAGTTGAAAAGAGGCCAGCGAGGTGGCTCTGTGGGTATTCGTCACCAAGCCTGAGTGAGACCCAAATCTGACCCCAGAGACCCACATGGAAAATGGAGCAAACTAATTCCTACAAATTTTCCATATGTGCTTGGGTACACACACACACACACACACACACACACACACACACACACTTAAAATGAAACTTGAAAAGGGCTGAGAGTATGACGGGAACATCAGAGCAGGCAGCAGCAACTGCTTGACTCCCATTTCCAAAATCCAAAGCAAGTTTGGGGTAGGGGGCTGGAGAGCTGGCTCAGAAGTTTGCTGCTCTGGAAGAGGACCAGAGTTCAACAACCAGTACCTCTACCAGGCAGCTGATAACTGCCCATTGCTCCAGTTCCAGCTGATTCAGTGCTCACCCTTTTCTGGCCTCCATGGGTACCTGCACACATGTGTGCATACATGCCAAAAAGACATATCCACGAATAAGCATCCAAAATGTTCAAACCAACTTTTGGAGGGAGAGATTTCTTTACTGGTATTTTACTTTACTTTATGATTAATGTTTTATTGAGTACACAATAACCCAGAATGTAAGGTTAGTTCATTTTAAAACACATTGATTGAGGGTTTTTTTTTTTTTTTAAATTTGTGATTGAGGATACACAAAGGGAATACCCAGTTCCTGGAAACAAGGTTGTGGTGCTCAAATAAACCTTATTTGTCTAGGAGAAGATACTAGGTCCTATTTGAAAGAGAAGATACTAGGACCCGAGGTCCGGTTTGTTTAGAAGATACATGGCAGGAATGCACACACCAGGCTGGGAGAGGAGAAGGATGGATATTTACCAAGAAAACAAGTAAGGAGAGTTAGGTCATAGGGTGGTATCGTTATTTGATTGGTTGATTTTGAGGTGATAATTACAGCAACCCACAAAGGATAGAGACAGCACTATCTCACTAGAGATAGCATTGGGGGTTAAAGGTGAGCAGTTTTAAGAAATATTAGCTTGATGTGGCGGTCACCTGAGCCCCAGCACTTGAAGAACAAAGGCAGGAAAATCAGGATTCAGCACCAGCCTCTAGCTACGCTGCAAGTCCGAGGCCAGCCTGGACTGTATGAGACCCTGTTTAAAAACAGAAAAGATCCGCTAAGCATCTAAGTTAAGATTCTAGATTGTAGGTGGAGGAAAAGGGTTTGGTTGTCAACTTTTTGAGAGGGATAAAAAAAAGAATTTAGGAGACAAAGCTTGTTTCTTGCCTCAAAGGCTTGGGAATTTTAATCATCAGTAAAGCTAGAGGAGATAAACATGGCGGGGTTGGGAGTTTTGTTTTAGAATCTATAGTCTGAAGGATGTATACATGAAGAGCTAGGTGCTTGGGAAATGGCGGTGCCCTTAGAAGTAGGGAGATCACTGCGGAGCAAACACTGTCACAGAATCTGAGGAAGGAGAAGGGGAAGATGATCTGGGTCAGACTGGTGGACACTGGCACTCTTCAGTCAGAATTATAGGAGGGTAGTGCAAAGATAGGCTGGCACACCGGACTAAAGAGTGAGCACATTAGAGTGGATTGCTCTGTAGGCATTGCATAAGTGGGTATCCAAAAGTCAGAGAAATCCAAAAGGCCCCCTCCCGCCTCTTGTCTTAAATACTCTGTTTCCGATTGGTGCCTGCTTTGAAT
>NW_021626082.1:0-3531 GCF_004785775.1 Grammomys surdaster
CTTACCTCTGTTCTTTCTCGAGGCTGTCTCCTCTGTGTAGGCTCATTCATGGTTGTGCTTCCAAATGTGGAGCCATGCTGGATGCAGGCGTTTCTTGACCATTTGTTGAGTCATTTGCCTCAGAAACAGCCTTCTTCAGGACATCTTCCCTACCAACCCAGCTGTGTTCCCTTTGAGACATGTCTTTGTGTCCCAGGGCTATTTCTATTTCATATTCCCCAATGTTGATATGCTACGCTACCAACAGGGTTATAAAGTCTTTGAGTGTAAGAACTGAATTTGCTAAATTTCTGTCTCCAGTGCCAATCACTGACAGACATTGATTGATTGATAATTGTTTGTTGAAACTTTATATGAAAGTGAATGCTTGATACTAGTTTAATCCTTTTACCAAGACAACCTGACTTTATACATCTGTACATGCCAGCTGCTCATTAGTATCTGTCTGATAGGGGCTGGAGAGATGGCTCAGTGGTTAAGAGCACTGACTGCTCTTTCAGAGGTCCTGAGTTCAAATCCCAGCAACCACATGGTGGCTTACAACCATCCGTAATGAGATTCGATGCCCTCTTCTGGTGTGTCTGAAGACAGCTAGCTACAGTGTATTCATATATAATAAATAAATAAATCTTAAAAAAAAAAAAAAAAGTATCTGTCTGATAAGAGGCAGCTTGCCACTGAGCACAGAAAGCAGCTGTCACTCTAGTTACAGAGGATACAGCTCCCTCTTCTGGCCTCCACAGGCACTGCATGCATGTTTGTAGAGTAATACATGCAAGCAAAACATCCACACACATACAATAAAATGAAAATAAATCTTCAGGGCTGAAGAGACGGCTCAGTGGATAAGAACACTGGCTGGCTGTTCTTCCATAGGTTCTGGGTTCGATTTCTAGCACCCACTTGGCAGTTTACAACTACCTGTAGCTGTACTCCAGTTCCAAGAGATCTGGTTCCCTGTTCTGCCCTGGATACACACCAGGTATGAATGTGGTACACAGACATACAGACAGTACACACACACACACACACACACAAACACACACAAACACACATTAACAACAAATAAATTTGAAGGAAACACAGGTTTAGAAATGTCAGTTCCTCAAAGAGACAGAGAATCTAAGTCCTTAGTGACCACTGTAATGACAACTCAGTTGTTCAAGGCATCACCATTTAGGGCAATTGTATCTCAAGCTTCCTCGATTTCATAATAATCTCTGGCAAGTGGTTTTTATTAAAATTATGAAAAAGTACTTCTGAGAAATCTGGGGATTTCCACTATGACGATGATGATGAGGATTTCTTGTAAGTTTTAAGAGGTCAGTTTTCTTCTCTCCTTCCCTTATGTACAGTTTCTAAGTCCCAAATGTAGGAACTTACACTATCTGAGTTTCTCGGTTTGGCTAGCCTCAGATCTTTACTGACTTCAACATGTATAGGACTTTTCTATTAGGTGAAATTCATGTTCAGTTGTCATTATCTATGGAAATCTTGAGGAGTAGTGCTCTCACTTATAAAGACCAAGACCACACTGATTCATCTGCCCATTAGTGGCTCATAAATAAGAGGGTTTTTTTTAAAAGATTTTATTCATTTATTCATTTTATGCATGTGAGTACACTGTCGCTGTCTTCAGACATACCAGAAGAGGGCATCAAATCCCATTACAGATGGTTGTGAGCACCATGTGGTTGCTGGGAATTGAACTCAGGACCTCTGGAAAAGCAGCTAGTGCTCTTAACCTCTGAGCCATCTCTCCAGCCTGCCATAAGAGGTTTTATGTGGTACAGACCTCACAGAGAGGAAGGAAAGGCCTCTGCTAGGTGTCTCTTCTCTTGATAGTCTATAAGCATTGGGCACCAGTTGAAAAGAGGCCAGCGAGGTGGCTCTGTGGGTATTCGTCACCAAGCCTGAGTGAGACCCAAATCTGACCCCAGAGACCCACATGGAAAATGGAGCAAACTAATTCCTACAGATTTTCCATATGTGCTTGGGTACACACACACACACACACACACACACACACACACACACACTTAAAATGAAACTTGAAAAGGGCTGAGAATATGACGGGAACATCAGAGCAGGCAGCAGCAACTGCTTGACTCCCATTTCCAAAATCCAAAGCAAGTTTGGGGTAGGGGGCTGGAGAGCTGGCTCAGAAGTTTGCTGCTCTGGAAGAGGACCAGAGTTCAACAACCAGTACCTCTACCAGGCAGCTGATAACTGCCCATTGCTCCAGTTCCAGCTGATTCAGTGCTCACCCTTTTCTGGCCTCCATGGGTACCTGCACACATGTGTGCATACATGCCAAAAAGACATATCCACGAATAAGCATCCAAAATGTTCAAACCAACTTTTGGAGGGAGAGATTTCTTTACTGGTATTTTACTTTACTTTATGATTAATGTTTTATTGAGTACACAATAACCCAGAATGTAAGGTTAGTTCATTTTAAAACACATTGATTGAGGGTTTTTTTTTTTTTTTAAATTTGTGATTGAGGATACACAAAGGGAATACCCAGTTCCTGGAAACAAGGTTGTGGTGCTCAAATAAACCTTATTTGTCTAGGAGAAGATACTAGGTCCTATTTGAAAGAGAAGATACTAGGACCCGAGGTCCGGTTTGTTTAGAAGATACATGGCAGGAATGCACACACCAGGCTGGGAGAGGAGAAGGATGGATATTTACCAAGAAAACAAGTAAGGAGAGTTAGGTCATAGGGTGGTATCGTTATTTGATTGGTTGATTTTGAGGTGATAATTACAGCAACCCACAAAGGGTAGAGACAACACTATCTCACTAGAGATAGCATTGGGGGTTAAAGGTGAGCAGTTTTAAGAATTATTAGCTTGATGTGGCGGTCACCTGAGCCCCAGCACTTGGAGAACAAAGGCAGGAAAATCAGGATTGAGCACCAGCCTCTAGCTACGCTGCAAGTCCGAGGCCAGCCTGGACTGTATGAGACCCTGTTTAAAAACAGAAAAGATCCGCTAAGCATCTAAGTTAAGATTCTAGATTGTAGGTGGAGGAAAAGGGTTTGGTTGTCAACTTTTTGAGAGGGATAAAAAAAAGAATTTAGGAGACAAAGCTTGTTTCTTGCCTCAAAGGCTTGGGAATTTTAATCATCAGTAAAGCTAGAGGAGATAAACATGGCGGGGTTGGGAGTTTTGTTTTAGAATCTATAGTCTGAAGGATGTATACATGAAGAGCTAGGTGCTTGGGAAATGGCGGTGCCCTTAGAAGTAGGGAGATCACTGCGGAGCAAACACTGTCACAGAATCTGAGGAAGGAGAAGGGGAAGATGATCTGGGTCAGACTGGTGGACACTGGCACTCTTCAGTCAGAATTATAGGAGGGTA
Organism: Grammomys surdaster; assembly: GCF_004785775.1. Lineage (NCBI taxonomy): Eukaryota > Metazoa > Chordata > Mammalia > Rodentia > Muridae > Grammomys > Grammomys surdaster. Next base: position 3,369 of record NW_021626082.1, read on the forward strand.
GTGCAAAGATAGGCTGGCACACCGGACTAAAGAGTGAGCACATTAGAGTGGATTGCTCTGTAGGCATTGCATAAGTGGGTATCCAAAAGTCAGAGAAATCCAAAAGGCCCCCTCCTGCCTCTTGTCTTAAATACTCTGTTTCCGATTGGTGCCTGCTTTGAAT
>NW_021626083.1:0-2170 GCF_004785775.1 Grammomys surdaster
GTTTTTTAAAACTAAAAAGAAGGTGGGACATGATGGCGCATGCCTTTAATCCCAGTACTTGGGAAGCAGAAGCAGTCAGACCTCTTGAGAGTTCCAGGCCAGCCTGATCTACAAAGCAGGTTCCACGATAGCCAGGACTGTTATATATATATATATATATAAAACCTCTGTCTCAAAAATATAAACAAACAAGCAAATAAATAAATGCAATGCAGTAATAGTGAAGCTGGGAGATGGTGGCGACACCTTTAATCCCAGCACTTTGGAGGCAGAGGCAGGCGGATCTCTGTGAGTTTGAGGCCAGCCTGGTCTACAGAGCAAGTTCCAGGACAGCCAGGGCTACACAGATGAGAAACCTCATCTCCAAAAGCAAATTAAAAACTAATAAAACATCTTATTTAACCCAACTTACTAAAATACTGTAACTATAATAATATTGATATATCATTTGATATACTGATATATAATAATATTGATATATCACTATCTTATATACTGACAGTAACATATATCCTATTTAACATAATGTTTCAAATAATATTAATTTCAATGACACAGGAGACATGTGTCACTGTTAAGGGTGTGTGCTGTTCCTCCAGAGGACATGAATTTGGTCCCAAGCATATACAGTGAGCAGCTAACAACCACCTATAAGTCAGTTCCAGGGGATCTGATGCCTCTTCTGGCCTCTGTGGGTACCTGTACACGGGCACACACACTCACACACACATGCACACGCACACACACACACACACACACACACTCACACACACAGAGAGACATATAATTTTTTAAATGATGATAAAATAGTGGTGAAATTTTAATGTGTAAGAATATACAGAGTTATTCGTGTAAGAGAGACGTAGTGCCCTCAGGACAGTAATCCCAATACTGGAAAGATAGGATAAGAGAATCAAAAGTCCGAAGCTAGCCTGGGCTACAATGTTTTAAGTCCGTTTCCCACCCCCCCAAAATGAAGGGCTAACTAATGAGGTCAGAGGTCATCTACTCAACAATCCTTTTCTCTCATCAAGTCTTTGAAATGATTTGTATTTCACATCTAGGAAAGATTTCAAGTTGAGTTAGCCATATTTCAAGTATGCAAAAAAAAAGTCCTGCCGGGTGGTGCTGGCAGCCAGCACTTGGGAGGCAGAGGCAGGTGGATTTCTGAGTTCGAGAGTTCGAGGCTAGCCTGGTCTACAGAGTGAGTTCCAGGACAGCCAGGGCTACATAGAGAAACCCTGTCTTGAAAAACCAGAAAAAAAAAGAAAGAAAAAAGAAAGAAAAAGCAAAACAAACAAACAAACAAAAGTCCCATAGCTACTTTGATGAACCAAGAGCCCAGGTCGAGGATAAGCCCTGAGATGAGCATAGCTAAACTTGAGAAGAGGAAACCACCATGCCTAGAGGGAAAAAGTCTGTCACAATGTAGCTGAAGAAATAGGAAGTCTCATATCACATGTCTCAAGAACCCTGGAAGGTGCCTTCCTTTCTTCCTTCTCCATTCCTTTCTCTTTCTTTTTTGTGTTTGTTTGTTTGTTTGTTTGTTTGTTTGTTTTTGCTTGTTTTGGGTGGGGGGAGGTGGTGAGCAGGGTCTCATTGTGTACTCTGGCTGTCCACTTTATAGACCAGGCTAGCCTTGAACTCAGAGAGCCACCGGCCTCTGCCTCCCAAACACTAGAATTAAAAGAGCAAGCCATCCATTCCCTGCCTTTTTCTCTCTCTCTTCTCTTTTTCTCCTTCCTTCCTTTCTTAGTCAGGTTTGGACTGCTATCATCATGCCTTGCTTCTGTGAAGTTTTTTAAAGCTTTAGAAGTTGAGGCAAGATGGGCCAATAAGCAGGAGAAATTTAGAAACCTTATAGAAAATGACTGATTAATCCCACACTCCGGAGGCAGAGGCAGGTGTCTGTGAGTTCAAGGCCAGCCTGGTCTACAAAGAGAGTCCAGGACAGCCAGAACTACACAGAGAAACCCTATCTCAAAGAGAGGGTAGGGGTAGAGGGAGAGGGAAAGGGAAAGGGAGAGGAAGAGGAGGAAAGGAGAGAGGAGAGGAGAGGAGAGGAGAGGAGAGGAGAGGAGAGGAGAGGAGAGGAGAGGAGAGGAGAGGAGAGGAGAAGAGAAGAGAGGAGAGACAGAAGAAAAGACTGGCCTCATTCAGTGGCTCAGTT
>NW_021626084.1:0-1303 GCF_004785775.1 Grammomys surdaster
GGGCTATGCAGTGCATGAAAGTTATTAATATAATAGGTCTCCATGTCGTTATTTGGGAAGAAGAACAGACAGTAGAAAAGCTCCAAATGATAGTACTTTTACAAAACCAGCTGGCTTCATTCCTAAAGAACTGGGTATGAATTCACTTTTCTAAAAACAATCATAAGTCCACTTGTGAATTATCCCAAATTTATTCCTTTGGAAGATCTGGATCTGCACATGCTAACAGTGCTTTAAAAGCTCCGTGTGTTCCTTCTCCCAAATCACATTTTTCCAAATTCAAACTACAGTCCTTTTGTTTCTTCCTTACACATTTTTTTTTTCGGGACAGGGTTTCTCTGTGTAGCCCTGGCTGTCCTGGAACTCACTCTGTAGACCAGGCTGGCCTCAAACTCAGAAATCTGCATATCTCTGCCTCCCAAGTGCTGGGATTAAAAGTGTGCACCATCACTGCCCGGCTCCTTACACATTTCTGATAGGCAGTTTCAAGTGTTGCAATGGGTCTATAGGCAGGCCAGTGATCCCAGCACTCAGGAAGCTGAGGCAGGAGGATTCCTCTTTCAAGACCTGCCTGGGCCACATAATGAATTCCTGTCTCAGAAAGTTAATAAGACACGGCAAGGTCAGGAAAACTGAGGAAAGACTTAAGGAAACTGACACAGGCTGAACGGAAGTGAGGTAATGGCTAACTGAAGACGTAGATGGACATCAGTAAAAAGAAAATCAGCGAGACTCAAAGTCTGTTCTCGATGAGGCCGATGTGCAGACGTTAATGTCTTTGATGATGTACAGTGGTTACGGAAGATATCAACATTAGGCAAAAACTGGGAAAATATATACAACCCTTTAGCCATAACTAGTCTATAAATTTATTATCCACAAGAAAATACTTCTTCTAAAAAGAGCTACAATTGTTTATGTGCAATGAGCTCAATATAAAGTTCTTTAAATATAACACACACATACTTTGTTCCAGAGATTGAACCTAGAGCTTTGTAAATGCCAATCACATACTTTTCTACCAAACCACAACCCCTGCGGTCAGCTCCCCCCCACCCCCCTCGGTAAGCCTCTCGTGTTCCTAATTTCACCCCTCAAGTCAGGAGTGGTGGCCTTTGTAATCCCAGTGCTGGGATGTGAAAGCAGAAGGATCTGAAGTTCAAGATTAGCCTCTGACATATAGGGAGGCTGAGGACATCCTAGACTACGTGAGACCCCATCGCAAACAAAACAAAAAAATTCACATACTTTAAGTCTCTTAGTTTATATTGGAAGAACTGTCTGTCACACATCCAAGATCCTA
>NW_021626085.1:0-1303 GCF_004785775.1 Grammomys surdaster
GGGCTATGCAGTGCATGAAAGTTATTAATATAATAGGTCTCCATGTCGTTATTTGGGAAGAAGAACAGACAGTAGAAAAGCTCCAAATGATAGTACTTTTACAAAACCAGCTGGCTTCATTCCTAAAGAACTGGGTATGAATTCACTTTTCTAAAAACAATCATAAGTCCACTTGTGAATTATCCCAAATTTATTCCTTTGGAAGATCTGGATCTGCACATGCTAACAGTGCTTTAAAAGCTCCGTGTGTTCCTTCTCCCAAATCACATTTTTCCAAATTCAAACTACAGTCCTTTTGTTTCTTCCTTACACATTTTTTTTTTCGGGACAGGGTTTCTCTGTGTAGCCCTGGCTGTCCTGGAACTCACTCTGTAGACCAGGCTGGCCTCAAACTCAGAAATCTGCATATCTCTGCCTCCCAAGTGCTGGGATTAAAAGTGTGCACCATCACTGCCCGGCTCCTTACACATTTCTGATAGGCAGTTTCAAGTGTTGCAATGGGTCTATAGGCAGGCCAGTGATCCCAGCACTCAGGAAGCTGAGGCAGGAGGATTCCTCTTTCAAGACCTGCCTGGGCCACATAATGAATTCCTGTCTCAGAAAGTTAATAAGACACGGTAAGGTCAGGAAAACTGAGGAAAGACTTAAGGAAACTGACACAGGCTGAACGGGAGTGAGGTAATGGCTAACTGAAGACGTAGATGGACATCAGTAAAAAGAAAATCAGCGAGACTCAAAGTCTGTTCTCGATGAGGCCGATGTGCAGACGTTAATGTCTTTGATGATGTACAGTGGTTACGGAAGATATCAACATTAGGCAAAAACTGGGAAAATATATACAACCCTTTAACCATAACTAGTCTATAAATTTATTATCCACAAGAAAATACTTCTTCTAAAAAGAGCTACAATTGTTTATGTGCAATGAGCTCAATATAAAGTTCTTTAAATATAACACACACATACTTTGTTCCAGAGATTGAACCTAGAGCTTTGTAAATGCCAATCACATACTTTTCTACCAAACCACAACCCCTGCGGTCAGCTCCCCCCCACCCCCCTCGGTAAGCCTCTCGTGTTCCTAATTTCACCCCTCAAGTCAGGAGTGGTGGCCTTTGTAATCCCAGTGCTGGGATGTGAAAGCAGAAGGATCTGAAGTTCAAGATTAGCCTCTGACATATAGGGAGGCTGAGGACATCCTAGACTACATGAGACCCCATCGCAAACAAAACAAAAAAATTCACATACTTTAAGTCTCTTAGTTTATATTGGAAGAACTGTCTGTCACACATCCAAGATCCTA
>NW_021626086.1:0-11907 GCF_004785775.1 Grammomys surdaster
CAGAGATGGGCTTGTACTCTGTGGGAAAGTGCTAACCCCAGCCATGAGCACTAACTCAGTCACTCACTCACTCAGTCACTCACTCACTCACTCACTCACTCAGGGAAGCTCTAAGGCAGTGGTTCTCAACCCACCTAATGCTGTGACCCTCTAATACAGAGACCTCATGTTGTAGTGACCCTCAACCACAAACCACCCAACCATAAAATTATTTTCATTGCTACTTCATAACTGTAATTTTGCTACTGTTAGGAACTGTAATGTAAGTATCTGTGTTTTCTGTTGGTCTTAGGTGACACCGATGAAGGGACTTGTTCAACCCCCAAAGAGGTCAAGACCCATAGGTTGAGAATCTGCACAAGCCGTGGGTCCACAGGGAGGTGGTACCCATCCAAAAGTAGCAAGAGAAAAGCCTCCAGCTGCCGATCAATGCCAGATGCTCACGCTGCTCCGCAGTTCCCTCGGCATCCTAACCCATGAGACAGACCATGAGCTTAAGGTAACTACAGCCTCTGGTTTGGTCTATCATCAGTTCTGTCAAGACCAGATAGAAGCTTTTCCTATTAAAATTGCAGTTAGAAACAAAGGGGAGACAGTTTAAAACCTGCAATCCCAGCACTCAGGAGAATGAGGCAGGAGAATCACCGTGAGTACCAGACACAATTGTAGCCATGATCTACAATACATCATGTTACTTTCTATAACTAGGATATCTAACATGGGCATATAGATATAGTTATATATGAAAAAGTAAGGGACTTCCTATGTCTTAAAATATTTGTGCCCTTTTAAGTATTTACAGAATTTAGGGATATAATCACTGGATGATACAGAGAAAAATGTTTAAGAAGAAAATTCTATATTTTGTATGTCTTACCGCAATTTAAAAATGTTTTGAAACAATGAAGAGAAACGAATCTGTTTTGATGCTTGAATGTGAGGCATATTTGGGTGAGGTCAAAAGAGAAACTAATGCATCTTCTGCTAAAGAGTCACTGTCAGGAATAATCAGAAGTTTGGTACTTTCCACTTTTCTTTTATAGACATCCTGAATTTTAATACTTCGTCTCCTCCCACTATGAGGACATTTCCTTCCTCTGCCCTGGCCATCTTGACACACCCTTCTGGAGCTAAGTCTGAAAGCTTTGTAGGCTCCCTGGGAACGTTTACCCTACCACAATCATATTGAAAGTCCCCGCATCTCTCATGTGTCTCCTTCACAATGACAGCTATACTTCATCATTAACACACAGGAAAACAAGGAAGGAGGAATCAAGGGTTCAAGACCAGCCTGGGCTACATAGTAAGATCTCTCAACAATCACTCTCTCTCTCTCTTTTTTTTTTAAACAGAGCTTCATGTAGCCCAGGCTAGCCTCAAACTCCCTCTGTAGCTGAGGACCTTGAAATTTGTATCCCCCTGATTCACCTTCAAAATGCCACAGGCAGACTTACACCATGCCCAGAGTTTAGGACATTGGGACTTTGTGCATGATAAGCAGTCCACCAACTGAGCCACATCTCTAGCCCTGTCTTTTAAAGGAGGAATGGTTCTGAGGTCAGACATGAATTTGGAGTGCATGAGATAGAAACTGGCATATTCTTTGGACTCACTATTAGGAACTTTTTTGCAAGTTTCAAGGCAAAAATGAACAGAAAACACTAGAACACTAAGAGGGTTAAACCTTGATTTTTTTTTTTTTTTGGCTATAATGAACATCTCAGTTTTGAAATATTAGTTTTAATTTTTTGTTGTTGTTGTTGTTTTTGGTTTTTTAATGTAATTTTTTAAGATTTATTTACTATATTTATATGAGTATACTGTAGCTACTTTTAGACACACCAGAAGAGGGCATCAGATTCTATTACAGATGGTAGTAAGCCACCATGTGGTTGCTGGGAATTGAACTCAAGACCTCTGGAAGAGCAGTCTGTGCTCTTAACCGCTGAGCCATCTCTCCAGCCCGTTGTTGTTGTTTTTTGAGACAGGTTTCTCTGTGTAGCCCTGGCTGTCCTGGAACTCATTTGGTAGACCATGCTGGCCTCGAACTCAAAAAATCTGCCTGCCTCTTCTTCCCAAGTGCTGAGATTAAAGACATGTACCACAACTGCCCAGCTAGTTTTCACTTATAAAAATGATTATATATATTCATGATATTTATACAAGTTCTGTATATGTTTATAATGTGGAATGATTGTAAGTCAAGATAACTAATCTTATATCTCTTATATCTCTGTGGTGCATGGATTATAGGTGAGGGAATTATATATTATTTACTTGTTTGTTTGTTTATTTGGGCAGGGTCTGCTATGTAGCTGAAGCTTCTAACTCATAATCCTTCTCCCTTAGCATCCAGAGTGCTAGAAGTGCAGGTGTATGAAATCATACTTGGCTCATAGTTCTTTTTTGTGAGAGAGAGACAGAGAGACAGAGAGACAGAGAGACAGAGAGATAGAGAGACAGAGAGACAGAGAAACAGAGACAGTGTGTGTGTGTGTGTGTGTGTGTGCGCGCCTGTGTGCCTGTATGCCTGTGTGCCTGTGCATATGCATGCCATGGTACTTGGTCACAGGACAACATTGGAAGTCAGTCTCCTCCTGCATGAAAGGCCTTTCATCTGATAAGCCATCTTACTACCCTGATTTACAAAGGTTTACAGTTTTGTTTTGTTAATACTTGCTTGCTTGCTTGCTTGCTTGCTTGCTTGCTTGCTTGCTTTCCTCGTTTATTAATTTCTGGTTTTTTGAGACAAGGTTTCTCTGTGAAACAGCCCTGGTTGTCTGGAAGTTGCTTAATAGACCAGGTCGGCCTTGAACTCACAGAATCTGCCTGTCTCTGCCTCCCAAATCCTGAGATTAAAGGTATGTGTCACAAGGTCCATAGTTAACAGTTTTGTTTTGTTTTTAAAGATTTATTTATTTTATGTATATCAGTACACTATAGCCGTCTTCAGACACACCAGAAGAGGGCATCAGATCCCATTACAGATGATTGTGAGTCACCATGTGGTTGCTAGGAATTGACTCAGGACCTCTAGAAGAGCAGTCAGTCCTCTTAACCACTGAGCCATCTCTCCAGCCTCGAGTTTATGGTTCTTAATTGGCTTATTTTTTCTAGTTCATCACCTTATCACTTGGCTGTGACTGTACAATCATGGGTTTTTTGTTTTGTTTTGTTTTGTTTTGTTTGTTTCTGTTCTGAAATCAGCCACCCTTTTCTTACATAAAATAGTGTTCTGTTTCGGCTCATCTACGTTCTGCCTGTGAGGGAGATCACAGAAGCATTGACTCAGTAGTCAGAGCAATTCCCCAACCGCTCAGCTTGTTCTACTTAACCCATCACCATGCCATGTTATCAACTCTAAGGATAATTTCACAAAGAAAACCTTTGGAGAGTCGATGAAACTCTGGCAGAAGAGATAACAAGTGAGGCAGACACCAGGCAGGCGACCTGCCCACCCAGTCGGGGAAGCGAGTTATGAACATCTCATCTGTGGGATTTGTATGATCAAGAACTCCCAGGGCCTCCTCTCTCCCCTGACCTCATAGCTCAGATTCTTCTCTGGGTCCACAGCTTATTGCATGCTAACAAAATGAACCACAGGACCTCAAGCAAGGAAGCCATGAGGGAACATGTCTGGCAGCACTGACAAGGCTGACACCCACGCAAGTTATAAAGATCCTACATCTGGATTTTGTAAAGACTTATCTCACGGAAGCCTTAAAGGAGAGTGATAAAGGAAATCCATATGTAAATGCCTATATTTCCTACTATGTAAACAATCTGTATTTTCCTTTAAAAAATCTGTCCTTTATTATTTAAAAAGGAACATTTATGCCTTATGATGTTTTTCAGGAAGAAAGGGATATGATAAAACGTTGACTACCCTCCCACTGACAACTTATATTCACAGGCTGATGGATAACCCTTACGATTCTAAGTTCCCTCCTCACTTTAGCATACTTCCTGATGGTAGAGCTGCATCTTCTACTGTCATTTTTCATCATCCAAGGATTAGTTCTACAAACCTTTCCCTATCCCTGGACTGTGGGTCATCCTGAATGTGCTGTACCATAGAAGGGAGGGGCTCATCCTAACTGTGGGCCAACGGCCCTGAGTTTCCTGAGATGCTTTATCATGATGCCCCAATCAACCTGCTGATAGAGGGCATCTCCCTTGAACAATGCAGGAATGGTGAATCTGTGGGGCTCATGACATGTAAGTCAAACTGAGGTCACTCCGACCAGTTCCATACAGGAGTAGACATTAGAGAATGAATGGACTGCAGCCCATTAGAGATGATGCCTGCCATCTTTCTGTAAAAACGAGCATCATATAAGACCATTGCTGGTGGGGAGAAGGTTAAAGAGACTTCCCCCTATAGTAATCCACCCTGCTCTCACATGGAGACAACAGTTAAGAGTACAGGACCATTGTAGTGGCTATAACGGGGACAGCCCCTAAGTATGAACTGCTGGCTACTGTACACGGGTTCTCTCCCCCAATCCTTGCAACAGTCTTATGAGCTGGGTACTATCAGTAGTACAAACCCAGAGTCCAATGGATTTTTCTAAGACATTAAATAGCCCTCAATCGACAGATCAAAAACTTTCTTGCAAAAGATTGTGGGATGAGCAGGAATCTACAAATTTAAAAAAGTATGGTCCCTGGAACAGGGGCTGTATTGTGGCAGCACAGACTAGTTCCACCAAATAAGGCTGAGCAAAAGATTTTGCCTCCACAGACCGAGTCTTCACCCACAAAAGGGAGAGGTCGGGTGCTTCTCTTTGAATACCAGACAGATCGTATCCAATGGTAGAGTTGTGAACTTTAGGAAAACTGTTTACAAAGCTTAAGTAATTCTTGCTTTAGACTACATGAATTTCAACGGCAAAGCCAGCCATGGCACCTCATGCCTGCAGTCTCTGTACTTAGAAGGCTGAGGCATGACTCGGCATTCATAGTTTTAAGGTTAAAATATCTGCTATGTCCATGCATATGTGCATGTCTGTGTGTTTGTGTGTCTGTGTGTCTGTGTGCGTGAATACATGGGTAAAAATTCTAGGCCAAGTTGGGCCAGATAGGGGGTAAAAAAAATCTCTTTAAAAAAATGAAGAAGGAGCAGTGCTGAGCCTGTCGCACCCTCTCAGGCATGCATTCTCATCTTACAAATATAACCCCCTTCTCTCCCAATTCCCAAGCAAGATTGACGAACATGTTAAAAATTCACCAAATCCGAATCCATTGGCCATCTCATGGCTCTCTTGGCTCAAGCTGGTTTCTTGCCTGCCTGCTTCTCTACTCAAATGTGAAGTCTTCCCCTACCCACCCAGCCAGCACACTCGAGCCATACCTGGAAGTTGGCTACGATGCCCATTCCAATGCATCCCACCAATCCGAGCACCAACGACACCAAGTTAAAAACAGGAGTGCCAAAGTAGCAGGTCTCATTCTGTTTCTCCACTATCTTATATCTTGTGTACATCGTAGCTGCACCTGAAAAAAGAAGTGTGGTCTGATTACTTCTTTTAGTGAAACACAAGAATGTCTTGATTATGGCTGGAAGAGTAGCATGAGGGTTTGATTTCGCGCCGGGGGGGGGGAACATCCTGATTGCAATACATTTTGTTCTTCCCATTTTTCTCTGCCCCACGCAGCAGACACACACACACACACACACACACACACACACACACACTCTTGGCTATTTTCATATAAAGGTCATTCCACTCCATGTGTCATGCTATGACTTGCTTTTCTCACCTAACAATGTACTGTGAAGATTCCTCCGAATCACTGAGAAATCAATCTCCACTGTGACTTTTGGGAGGTGTCTCTACAGCTTGTGAGGTCTTAGCTCTATCTCACCCTTCTCTTATAGACTGATTTCTACTTTGTTCCCTGGGTTGTCCAGCCATAAACAGTACTCGATTAGCATCCCTGATTTGTAGGTTTGGGACACGCTTTCAGAATAGCAGTCTAAGGTTTAAAAAAGGGGGGGGGGGCGTGATCAAAATACTGAGATCTTCTCCGAGTCAGTCGAGGTGGGAGAATAACCATATGCACACGCTTTTCAATAACCAGCCCTCTAAGGAGTGAGTGAAAACCGGAATCTTTAACTGGCATTTCCCCCAATGAGGTTTAACAATTTCGGTCTTCTAAAAACTGCCTTTCGTCTATTTGTACGTCTTCTGAGATGTGCAAGGCCGTATCGCTCTCAGTTTCCCCCTTGGGTTAAAACTGTAAGAGCTTTGACACATTCTACACACCAGAATCTGCTCTACTGGAAATATTACAAATTTTCTTCTGATCTGCCTTTAAAATGTACAGCACACATGTCCCTCATTATGATAAGGTGGACTTTATATGTATTGACACAGTTAAGGCCATACTGGGCCTTATCTCAAAATTTTAAAAAGTAAAAACCTTAAGTAAATAAAAAGGAGGCCAGCAAGTCTCTGTGGCACATGGCTATATTCCCAGCCTTTAGAAGGCTCAGAGGGAGAACTGCACGTTTGAACATTGATTGTAATAAAACAATTACTTGCAGCTCTAAGTCTGGTTTCAAAGATGTATAAACAGGCGCTGGGGCCTAGATGGCCCTGTGTTTCTTTCTCCCTCCCTTTTCTTACCTCCAAACCCAATCGGAAGGGCCCACGAGTGGGTGAGCAAGAGAAACATTGTATCATGTTGCACAAACCAACCAACTTCTAAAGCTGCTCCCTCCCTCAGTAGGATTCCCAGAAGTTCTCCTGACCTACTCTACAGCCTAGAGAGGGAGTGAGTGTTGATTACAAAATAGGCCCTGATGGTTCAACAGGGAGGATAAAGGAGGGGCTGAGCCCCGCATCTGACACCTGAATCAACGGCAAAGCAAATGGAGTCAGTGTGTATTACATTAGTTGATTCATGGCAGAATTGCATTCTGTCAACTGCTTCTGCAGTGTGTCTGAGTTACTGAAAACAATCATACCTGAGACAGATACAAGCTAGCTGGTTTTACCGTTTTCCATTTCTCTTATCAGATCAGCCGTTCTCAATATTTTAGCATCCAAATCCCCTAAACTGGATTGGCTTGGTTTTAATTTATGGTACTGAGGATCAAACCTAGTACTGCTCACATGCCAAGCAAGTGCTCTGCCACTAGCTACACCCTGGCTCCAAGTGCATAGTCACACCTTGTATTCCCCGAGTAGACCTGTAGGGTAGTTCAGGGGCTCACTTTTGACCCCAGATGAGTCCACGCAAGCTGCTCTCGAACACATTTTCAGATTCCTGGATTACACAAGTGCCTTGGCTAGAAATAGTTCTTTAAAAACTAAATTGCACCAAACATCCATTTCAGGGCTAGAGAGATGGCTCAGTGGTTAAAAATGCTCGTTGCAGGTCAAAGGTTTTGTGGCTGAGTTGGTGTCCCGATCCCAACACTCAAGGCCTTGCCTGGCTACAGAAGATGTCCAGTTCAGGCTCCATGTCATCCATCACTAGGAGTCCTCACTAGAGTCACCCTCATAGACTCGGGGAAGTGTCCACTGCACTCACTGGGTTTTCCCATAGCTCCCCAGAACCCCCCCCCCATTACAGTCATCTCTCCCATGCTCTGTCCCATCCCCACGTTTCCCATCTCTACCAGCCCCCAGTCCACCCACAAAATCTGTTCTATTTCCCCTTTCCAGGGAAATCCATGCATCCCCTGACCCTTTGCCAGAGCCTTCCTTACTACTTACTTTCTCTGGGTCTGTGGACTGTAGAGTGATTATCTTTTTTTATAACAGCTAATATCCATTTATAAGTGAGTACAGAGCATATTTGTCTTTCTGGGTCTGGGTGACCTGACTCAGGATGATGTTTTTTTCTATTCCATTCATTTGCCTGTGAATTTCCGGATGTCATTTTTTTTTTTGATAGCTGAAAAATACTCCATTATATAAATGTACCACATTTTCTTTATCCATTCTCCAGTTGAGGGGCATCTAGGTTGTTTACAGTTTCTGGCTATTAATCTTGTTATGCCTTGCTCAGCTGATATTCCTGGGGTACCTGCCCTTTTTCTGAAGGGAAACAGAGGAGCAGTGGATCTAGGGAGAGGGAAGGTTGGGGTGGTGACTAGGAGGACTGGGGGGAGGAAAAGCCATGGTCGGGATGTATTGTATGAGAGAAGAATAAATAAATTTCTCTATCGAATGCTTGTTGCTCTATCATGAGGACCAGAGTTCAGATCCCAGCACCCACACTGAGTGACTCACAAGGGATTGTAACTCTAACAAGTATGACTCCCTCTTTTAGTCCCTGAGAGCACTGACACATGCTTGTTTGCATATACACACTAATAGTTAAAAAAAATGTAACATGTGCACATTGGTACACACATACACATACACAAATAATACAAATAAATCTTTTTGTTTTGGGGGGTTTTATATGTTTAGTTTTCTTTTTTTCTTTTCTTTTCTTTTTTTCTTTTTTTTTTTTCCTTGAGACTGGGTTTCTCTCCGTCTGTGGTACTCTGGCTGTCCCAGAACTCTCTCTGTAGACCAGGCTGGCTTTGAACTCAGAGATCTACCTGTCTCTGTCTCCTGAGCGATAGGATTAAAAGTGTGCGCCACCACCACCTGGCATAAAAAATAAACATTAGATAGAATAAAAATTTTAACTCCACTTCAGAAATTTGTGATTTAAAGGTACCTCTTAAAATTCTGCCTCAGATTACCAGTTAAGTATACTTCTATAATGAGGTTATACATAAGTTTGTTATTTAAAAAAACAAAACCAAACAAAACACCTATCTTAGCTTCTCAATCCTACTTACCAAGAAATGCAGAGAAGTTTATCATGAATCCAAAAATACCACTCTCTGGAGGAGTTGTTCCCGTGTCACTGAGAAAGAAAATAATAAAATATTTGAATTATTTCAAAATGAATCTCAATTCCAACCCCTGGGCAGATAATTGGTCCATTTTATATTGATCTTTCAAAGTGTTCAGACACTGAGTTGCAAAGGTCCTACCTGAATTTATCCTAAAGAATTTTTGTTTGGGCTCTAGAAAAGCCTGAAAAATTCTTTTCTACCACAGAAAGATTACATAGAGGGTTATGGAGCTAAACCTGTCAGTGAAGTGCTTGTTGGACAAGCATGAGGACGCAAGTTCAATCCTCAGCACCCATGTGAAAAACCCAGGTGCGGTACCTCACATTCGTAATCCTAAGGGGCTCACTGGCTCTCCAGTCAGCCTGGCTGAATCAGCAAGAACCAGTGTGGTCTGAATGAAACTGGACCCCATGGGCCCATAGGGAGTGGTGCTATTAGGAGGTGTGGCCTTGTTGAAGTGGGTGTGGCCTTGTTGGAGGAAATGTGTCACTGTGCGGGTGGGCTTTGAGGTCTTCGTAGCTGCAGCTAAGTCCAGCAAAACAGTCTCCTTCTGCTGCCTGCAGGTCACCATGCTTCTCCAGCACCGTGTATGCCTGCTTCCCGCCATGATGATAATGGACTGAACTTTTGAAACTGTAAGCCAGCCCCAAGTAAATGCTTGCGTTTATAAGAGCTGCCCGGCGCCATGGTGTCTCTCCACAGTAATAAAACCCTAACTAAGAGATCTGTTCTTGAAAAACAGACGTATGTGCACACACAAGCCTCCACACCTGTACCTGCACATATGCATGCGTTCACACATACGTGAGGACACTTTCTACACGACGATACAAGCTAGAAGATGTTTAAAATAAACAGCATGACTGTTTCTCAAACCCCACGTGACAATCTCCATGGATGTTGCTTCTCAATGAAGAATTGAATGTGACTATTTTGAAAATCAAAGTAACTGGAAAATGTGCTTGAAAAAATCCCACAATTGAGACAATTAGTGCACATAGAGGCCCCGCTTTCATCTTTAATGACTGGGTTTATGCACAATAGAGTAACAAAAACTAAGCGATACTATGCATCCCTACTAAGTACTTATGGAAACCCCCTCCACAAGGAAGCCTCATTCATAGCTGTCCTCAACTGCAAGCAGTCTTTAAGCCATGCCTGCTAGTCTGATCAATTACCTTAACAGAGATTCCCATAGAAAACATAAGTCTTAGGTGCAGTCTTCCAGTTCCTGAGGTGACTCAGAAAATAGAGTTGAAGACCTGGGAGCATGGCTCAGTATCAAAGTGCCTAGTGTGTACAGGCACCCAGTTCCAGTCAGAGAAAGTGTTTGGCAAGTCTTAGATTTCCTTTTCACTGGTATCAGGTTACAATAGGTCAAGATGCTCACAAGCTAGCTACCTTCCCAGTTTAAAACTATTGGGACAATGGTACTCCTGACATGAAGCAACTTGTACTGGTTCAGAGTACTTCCACTTTTAAAAATAGCTCTGAAATGTATATGTTGAAAACGGATTGTGTTGAAAAGGCACACTTCACAGCATGTGGAAAATTCCACCAGAAGCCTGTCCAAACAGAGAAAGCAGGAACCTCTTGAGTTTTTCTGACAGTGAACTTTTTTAAAGAGAAGACAAAGAGGCTCAGCTGTTAAGCACCTCGACTCCCTGCTGTTTCCATTGTGGTGTCCAAGCCTGATTAGGAGGAAATACTCCTTCTTCTCTAGTTTCCTACACTGAAGGAGGGCTGGAGAAGGCTACCGACATGCAGGGTGTCCTTTTGAGCCCAGGGCTAAGCAGACCAGGGGGAAGGGATGAGAGCCAGGAACAAAATAATGGCAGAGAGAGTCTGAGCCCCCGGGCAGCACTTTTGCCAGATGATTAAGTCTGTGAAGAACATCAAGCCTTCTGGCCTCCACCTTAGGGTGTAGAAAAGTAACTGCCAGGGAGGCGGGGCTCAGCACTTGGCAATCATCTACCACCTCAGACAGACACGTGGTAGGGACAGGAGCTAGGGCACCTAAGTGTGTGTTTGGAAAGGGAAGGAAATGACATAATGGGTTGGTATTCAACAAAGTATGTGGTTGGAGTGTAAAGATATTCTGAAAGGTCATGAGAAAACAACTACAAAGTCACTGTTGGTAATTTCATCTTCATGAGCCTAGTTGAGTGTGTATAGGGGTGTCTTCTACGAACTCCATTCTATTCAGGAAGAAATCGTGTATTCGAAAGGTCTCACAACTTGTTCAAGCTACAGGGGAATCTATACCCCACTGTCCTTGATTCCATGGCTGCCAATGGCAGTCGAGCAAAGCCATTAGAATGAAACAGTGGTGTGCAGACAAACGTTGAACAGCCAGCTCCAGAGGCTGCTTGATTTGTTAGCATCTGCCAAGTCCTTGGGGCAAATGTATCTGACATGTGAAACAAAGACTGCCAAAGTTCAAGACATTGAACGTGGAGTTGGAGAGAGAAATAAACCCATGGATGGTTTTCAGGAGTGATGCCTGCTGGCTCCAGCACAGCCATGGGTATGAGAAGGAACCCCTGTGCCTTTGGTGTGTACCTGGAAGAGATTAAGTAGTAGGTGAGAGCTCTAAGCTTCTCAAGAATTAAATTGTAAAGTCTCTTCGACAAGCAATGGCATGCATGCTCTATTCGATCTCTCTGCAGAATTCTGAATGCATAGCAGCCATCATCAATGTGTTAGCCTGTACCTAGTTGGCTCATATGCCCCATCTTTTCCTCATTGTAGATAGTTGTCAACACCACAACTACTTTTTAAAAAATGAATTTTGCCATGACTCTACACTCTACAAATAGCCTTATGATTTATTCACTTATCGACAAAACATACTTGAAACAATCAGAGTTCATCAACACAAAGTGAGTATGCTGTGGTTGTTCACTCTGTTTTCCCAGCAGATGAGGGGCTAAGGTAAGGATTACCTCAAGTTCAAGGCCAGCCTAGGTTTATGGTATAAAACTCTCTCTCAGATAGATAGATAGATAGATAGATAGATAGATAGATAGATAGATAGA